>NW_017732232.1:269790-274769 GCF_001890085.2 Hipposideros armiger
GAGGAACTGTATTAAGGGGTCACGGCATTAGGAGGGTTGAGAACCGCTGCCCTATGCTTTGTGTTGTCTAAATACATCACCCAGTTCTGAAAATGTTCCGCATATAAAAAGGGCTTCAGGATCGACTGAGACTACTTTTGTTCATCTCAGGGAACTTTCAATACTTAAGAATGAATTCAATTAAAAGCATTTAGAGTTCAAAGAACGCAAGCTGTCCAAGATCATTTCATTCCCTATTGAATACCTTCGCATCTACCCCCCTCCACAGTTGGCTGTGGTCTTCCCACAGAGACCGGGCAGGGAGCTCACTGAAGGCTAACAGCAAGAATAAGGAAAAGAATCGAGAGTTAACCCATAAGGGGGCAAAAGAGATGGTGATCAAATCAAATTATAAATACATACTTGATCTCTCTGGGTTTTGTTTTGTTTTTCTTTTGAAATGATTATATGTTCACAACTTTAATTTTTTATTTCTTCTTCACGATTTAACCGGGTACCTGGCAACGCTCCGGCAGCTGATTGCAAAGTATTCCTGTCCTTTAGAGAACATGGTGGTTACTTGTGCTGTTGACATGAATAGGCCATGGAAACATTTTCATCATTATTACCCAGCCTGTTCTATATTAAGTTGCTGGAATTAAAAAAAAAATGAATCAGTATCAGATTTTTCTGGGCCAATCTGATGATTCAGCCCACAGGACTGATGAAATTACTGTGGAAGTTTTTCTATCTGAAAGAAGGTGCTGGGCATTCAAATGTCTTTATGTATTCTATATCATATAAGATGTATATCAATTGCTAATGGGAATTTCTGCATAACATGCTTACAGAAGCAATTTATTTAACTAATGCTATGCTTGCATTGTTGGTAGAGAGGTGAGCATAGCTGCTTTCTAAATAATGCTATGGGTAGTGTACATACCAACTAGTTATTTACTGCACAGGAAAAGAGTGAACAAAATAATTTATTTCTAATTGAGCCAGTTAGTCCTAATGCACACAATGTGGTATTTGGTTCATAAAAGAGTTGTTTTCACATGGTTATTGGGAGTAGCTGTAATTGTGGAAGGGGTGTAGGAAGAGTTAAATAGAGTTAGTTGTTACCTCTTCAAGTTTGAAAGTTTTCTCACAGACATTATCAATGTACCAATGTTTTAAAAATTGAGTGAGAGAGCGTTATTGTTCACATTTAATAAAAGAAAATCCAAATAAAGCCCACCTAGAAATAATTTTATTATATATGTGCTATAGATATATCTATATAGTACAAATAGACATGTGCGATGCATATATACAATGTTATATATGTGTGTTTGTGTGTATACATACTGAGTCTGTAATATACACACGTTAGATTTGTGTTATGCTAACATCTTCAGGGGCTGCCCTGTGAAGCACTCTGGAGATAATACCACTTTAGAGTAAAGAAGTTCTTTTGAAACTTCAGTTACTAACCTGCTTTAAGAGGGATCTACTTCAAAAGTGAATTCCACGTTCTTCATACCTAAAGTTACAATAAGGGTCTAGTCTGACAAAATCTTAAAAAAAAAAAAAAGTAAAAAATGAAAAAAGAAAGAAAGAAAGAAAGAAAGAGAGAAAGAAAGATTAAAAATTGAGAAATAAGTCTTCAAGCTAGCAATGTATTTGAATTGCAGTTTTGAGATTGTGGCCCCAGGCCCTGTGTCTCCCATTTGAGTAGCACCTTTTAATGGATACTGTTTCTTTGTGTAGGCAAAAGCACAAGTGGTTCAAATGTATATAGCAGGAAAAAAAAAAGTTTACAGAGATAGCATTGCTGCACAGAATAATTGCTACTGAATATTTCTTATATCATTTGTGGAATTGAAATAGGAGGTTTATTCGGTCAAGTTCATTCTGTTCAACACTGTTTCCCTATTGTTTATGTATAGCAATTGGATGTTACTGTTTTATCATTTGTAAAGTTGTAAAATAAATTAAATCCTTTTTTTTTCAATTGTTCTCTTATCTCTTATATTCAAGCCCTCGGCTCTACTTTATACATCAATATAAGGTGATTGATAGTTTTTAACAAGCTTTAGCTAGTGATTTTGTCTTCTCTGCCTCTGAGCTCCAGCCATTGGCAATTTGGCAAACTATTTAAAGCATATGCATAGGACTATGAACAATATCAAAAGCCCCATGAACATCAGGAAATCCTTAACAATGTATTTGTGTGGTGTATTCTGTTTGTAGTTGAAGGAATGGAATGTTACACAGTTACAGTCATTTGTATCCAATTTATATTCCTACTGACTGTTAACAGTCAGTGGTAACACCAGCTTCATGACTGAAGAGGCCAATGTCTTCTTAACACACTCACATATTCTTAAGGCTACTCTTTGATTTTTGTAATTTCAACTGCCATTACATCCTCTGGCTATTGTTTGCATTTCACCTTCCGGGAGATGATTCCGGTAAAACTACGTATTTAAATTTTCTTCAATGGCTTTCTATAACTGGCTAGTCTATGTTTTCAGACTTTGCACTTTTTTCTCCAAAAATTATTATAGATGGTCGCTTTTAGCATCTCACAGTTTTGAGATATTTGCTAGAGACCAATGGTGAACAATTAACAATGGTTGATGAATATAAATTTTATTTATATTTGCATAATTAACTTTTACTTTCAAAGATCCATATACTGTTGATAATTTCTGTCTATTCTTAGGATATAATCAGACCTCATCACGAGCCAATGAAATGGATATTGCAGTTTTAGAGATGAGATTAAATGAGCGTTTATGTGACTTGCCAAAGATCACACAGCTCAGAAGCGAGAGAACCAGAATTGGAACCCAAGTGGTCAGCCTGACTTCAGTGTCCACTGCCTTAACCATCATTTTTTTTTTCTTAATTGGATAACAGTGTGTTTTTTCCAGGACCCACCAGCTCAAAATCAGCTCCAAGTCATTGTTCTTCAATCTAGTTGTGTAGGGCACAGCTCAGCTCCAAGTCCAATCGCTGTTTTCACTCTAGTTGCAGGGGACACAGCCTACTATCCCATGTGGGAATCGAACTGGCAACCTTGTTGCTAAGAGTGTGTGCTTTAACCAACTGAGGCACCTGGCAGCCCCTAACCATCACATTTTGATGCTTCCTCTTTTTAACTGGCAAGAAATTCCCCCAGGAAATTTAAGTTTGCAAATACATTATTTTTTAATGAGCATAGATCAAAAGTATAGGTGAGTATATAGGAGAAATATATAATTCAGACTTTGGGACAATCTAATAAATNTTCCACACTGGCTGTCTCTTTTACATGATCATAGCAAGCTTGTATGTTAACTACTATTAACCACTGTCCAAGGAAATGCAGTAGCTTTCCCGAGGACTCAAAAACATTATATCACAGATTCATGCCCACGTGTTGTGACCATAAATATGATCACAGAACACTGATTTGGTGGGTAAAGGCATGCCACGTGTTGAGTTTGTCTGAAGTAAGAAATGGGACTGATACATTGGAGGGACAGTGGATAAGACACCTTGCTTTGCAAGAACTGAGCTTCCATACTGAGAAGTAGCAAGATGATTACATGTATTAAAAAAACAAAGAAATATTTCATTTACACATAAAATCCAGGGTGAGTTGGTTTCATACAGCAAGACAGAGTATTACAATATTAAAGCAGAAAGAAAGGGAGGGAGGGAGAGAGAGAGGGAATTAATAATACCTGAAATAAAATAGCCTCGCTGATGAAGAATATTCTATGTGTGTCTATGAATGACTGTAATATATATTAATATCCAAAACTGTCAGGGAAACAAAAAGATGCCACACATTAAAACAGTAATTATCTCTATGTAGTGGATCTTTTTCTTTTTCATTCATTTTTGTCTTCAAGTTTTCTACAAGAAACCTTTTATAATTTATTTTATAATTAAAAAAATTAGTTTCTATATAAAGAAATACATACATGGAAACTGGATTATTTTTTGACTTGAAAACTTTGCTAAATTTTAAGCTACAACAGATATGAATTAGAGGTAAAAATTAGAACAGCTTGTTCTGAATTAGAGTATAAGGGGTTCATTATTTTATCAATGCATTCTTTTTAATTCAATTTTTTGCTAATAACATTAGAAATTTAAGTTAATATTCTATTATTTATAAACTCTTCACAAAAAATGTATAGTTTTTAAATGTCAGCTTGTATATAAGCAGCTACTTTCAAACATGGATTATAAAATTGTACTCTGGGCTTTGGCTGGTAAAGTTGACATATTATCTGATTATGCTACTATAATTTAAAAGGAATATCCATTTGTGTCCTTTTCACATATAAAATGTGTTTCTAGAAAAATACTGAATCCTGAAAATTTAGGTTGGCCTACATAATTTCAAGCATGTCATTAGATTTATAATAGGCACATGGTAAACTCTTACTATTTGGATCAGCTCCTGTACTTTCTAATTTCACAAAATGTTATTACCTGTGACTTTAGTTCTTGACCTGCTGCTATAAAGTTTTGTTTCAATTTATCTGTTTTGTATTGATGCCATTTATTAAGTTCTATTTTCTCGTGATTTATTTTAGAAATCAATAGGATAAATGGCATTTGTTTTGTGCTTTTCCTCCAAAATTGTCCCGAAAAAAATGGGTAACTTATTTTTCTTTGGAATTATTCAAATTATTACAAGCCAAACATCACAAAGCTCAATTTCTTCTTCTATTACCATTTTTAAAGCAAAGTTTATTATTGCCAGTGTTTTAACTGCATAGATCAAAATACAGCAAGTTTCTGAAGTCTCTCTGCCCTTTATTTTCAAATAAGATGATCAGGATTTAGTTTTTAAAACACAATTTTTATTAACATTAATTAATACCGTAGGTATGTCTTTCCTATTAAAAAAATTCACACATACATTTCCTCCATAAAATCTTCACTGAAGTCATTATCACCGAGTTGAGAATTGTCACACGAATTACATTTTTGTATTGTGTTTTTCTGGATGT
>NW_017732232.1:276404-279571 GCF_001890085.2 Hipposideros armiger
AACAAAATGTTAAGCTGCATAAATGGTGAACTATTTACAAATAATATATGTGTTTTATGTTGTTCTTCTATGGGTTCAGGCAGTATTTTTAATTACTTTAGTGCAATGTGATTTGGACAATTGAAGTTGAATACGTCAGTATAATACAGCTAAAGCATTTATTTGTTTGGATTTGTAATCGAAATAGAGGTTTTGAAAAACTATAGGTTTAGTTTCAAATTCTCTTTTTCTAGGAGAATTACTTAATCTCTGCCCAATTATTGTGCTTTTTGCAGTCATATTTAACCTTTTCTGGGATTCTACTTTGTATGTTATATAAATGTTTACTGCTAATGCATTATGAATATGAGACTACACAGTAATATTTACCTATGTTCCAGGCCCTGGCTATTTCTATGACCTCAAAACTGAGTGAGAAAATAAGTATAAAGGAAAATAAAATAAATGCATTATATTTTCTAAATGCTTAAGAAATACAAAGGATGCCAAAAAACGGTATACACATTTTAAGAAAGGTGTCACTTTGGTCAATGTTACTCAAACAGTAGTTCGCCATAATCAGAAGTGTCTGGATGCTGATGGTAACCACTTTGAACACCTCTTGTAATTGCAGAAGTCAAGCGTGACTTGTATTCATGTTATTGAGTATTACAGTTTTAATACAGTTTTTTTTCCTTTCTTTAAAATGTGTATATTGTCTTCAGCAACCTTTTGAAAGTTATTCATAAAGATACTTTTCAAATTTCATTTACTGTAATTCTACATAGTATCCTTGGTATAGACTGAGTGGTATGTTTCTCTAAATTCTTCTCTTCTGTGTGTGTGTGTGTGTGTGTTTTTCCAGTTACTGGCTGACAAACAAAGTTCCCATCAAAAGACCCAGCACAGGTCTCCTCATGTATACACTTGCCACAAGATTCTGTGATGAAATTCACCTGTATGGATTCTGGCCATTCCCTAAGGATTTGAATGGAAAAGCCGTCAAATATCATTACTACGATGACTTAAAATATAGGTACTTTTCTAATGCAAGTCCTCACAGAATGCCATTAGAATTCAAAACATTAAATGTGCTGCATAACAGAGGCGCTCTGAAACTGACAACAGGAAAGTGTGTAAAGCAATAAAGCACATTTGAAAACAGACAAGCAAACTGCATATGCGCTTCTTTTCTGAAGATGCTTCCTAAGATTTGAAAAATAGGATCCAAAACAAGACTGGGTTTCAGCATCCACTAATTACCTGAAAGGTGATAAAGGGCATCCATGAGAAATCCACTACCAGCTGATGAAATATCTGCAAAGTGCTCTGAACATTAAACATTTTGACTTCAAGGGTCCTAGTAAGTGCCACTTCCACTAAGAACACAGTTTGAATGTATAATTAGTAGTGTTTACAAGATCCAACAATGCACTCGTCGTAGTTAATGAAGCAAATATGTTCATCGCTGTTGGGCTGCCACTGCGACAACAAGCACATGAGAAGAGGAACCCAGGAACACAACTCAGCCCATGGGGAAATGCACCACCCTTGTCAGCAGATACAAAGATGGAAACGGTTTGAGCAGTGAAACTCATAAGATTAAACAACTCAAGTAAATGCCTTCAGTCAGGACTCTGAGTCTGATCATGAATTTTCTGTTTCTGTTCTGTTTTTGTTTGTCCTCTGGAAACTCTTTTGGTTTGGGAACTGGGGTGCTTAGAAATCCTTTCTAAGATGCATATGAATCAGATAAATAACCTTCAAGAAATCATTTTTAAAGTTCTTATATTTTTAAAGAGCAATCACACAGTGACTTTGTAAAAAAAAAAATTATTTTGCACTACTCTAAGCCTCCAGGTTTTTTCCCAGTGGTGTAGAAGGTACCAGCTAAACTGTTCCACTCAGTCATCTTGAGCCATTCTAAGAGAAAGATGTCCTGTGTCATCTGAGATGGTAAAAGCAGCCGAAAAAAGTATACTTTTGGTACCAAAGATTATTCTGATGTTTCTACACAACAAACCATTCTCCTTTCATGAAAATAATATATTGATGTATTATACTACTAGTGGAAAAGTTGTCTCTAGATATTTTAAATTTTCCAAACTCAAACTTGATTGTTATTTGAAGGAAGACTTCCACGGCTTTTACATTTCATAATAATTTTGTGGAAGCATTTTGCCCTTTAGAAGAAATGTGTGACTGATAGGGCTGAAATATGACTTCCAGTTGTTTGACATTCCCCCTTACTATTCAAATGGAAAGACTGGTGTGCTCTTCCTATCACTGGTACATTTTCTTGGTGCAGAAATAACATGACTAATAGAGTGTTGGTTCAATGACAGAGTTGATTCACTTGAAGAGGTGTAACAGTGAAACGGTCAGTATTTTGCACTTTGAATGGATTAAACTGACCAATATTTTTCCTGTGGTTAAATTTATTCATGTTATCCTATTAATGTGTTTTTCCAAGAAGCACATGAAATTATTCATAAAGTGATGTGAAATGTTTTAGCGTAGAACAGAATTGACCGATAGGCCAGTTTTCTGGTGACTACACTGGTAGGTAATTCTGATGGTACATTGTTTCTTTAGAAAGCAGAAGTGCTGTGTTCCCACTTCTACTCTTGGCCTAAAACAACTTAGAGGACTTCTTGTTTCTTATGCAAGGCAATGTGAGTAAAGAAAAATAGCATGGAGAATATATATATATATATATATATATATATATATATATATATGTTCATGAAAAAGGATATTCACAGTAGTACTGTTCTCAATTTATTAATGATATGTATATTATTTTTTAAAATATGGTAAATAATGGGATAGAGAAGAGTATTTTTTGAGAATTCATGTGTCTAAGAAACAAAACAGAATGCATAAAGGAGATACATAGCTAAAAGTGGAGAAAACTTGATGTACTTTTATCATTAATCTCTTACCTACTGGAAATTTTAAAAGAATTAGGCACATGTCTTGAATGTAAAGTTGAAAAGCCTGATTTACTTAACAAATCAAAGGTAGGTGATTTATAGACCCTTAATTCTGATTATTTGGGGATCCATTTTTTGAGGAGGCTTTAATTTGAATTCAATAGATGTTTTGAAGTCTCTGGTAAATTCTTAAAGGTAAAATCCATCTCAGAACTCTTTCGAAGAATGTCTTAAGACGCAGCAGCCAGGTAC
>NW_017732232.1:284086-285702 GCF_001890085.2 Hipposideros armiger
CCTCCCTCTCTCTCTTTTTTTTGCTTCCAGGTTACAGATTTCTGATTCAATCACCAAAGTAGAATTTCTCAAGTAAACCTTAGAGAATATTAATCCAGGAAATGCTCAACAAAAATGTGCTCAGTGAATGGCAATTCTGTATATCTCTCCCTTGGAGATTCAGAAAACACACTGACATAGAAAAAGATCTGAGAATATACAGTAAATAAAGACACTTCTATTGTTTAAAAAGTCATAGATAATTTTGTATATAACTTCTATCAAGTATGAAATTATATTCTACGGAACATACTTTGGATAACATTTCTGAATATACATAACAATACAAGAGAACAGGTAAGAGCTTCTGTTAGAAAGGCTGATGCTGACTTTATTCAGTGTTTTATTTTCCCATGGACCCAATAGCTTCAACTATGAAATTATTTTACACTGATATATTCATTTATTCTCTAAACTGTTCATAGTAATTCTTACAGTAACAATTACTCTTTTCAAAAATATTAATCCTACCATGGCTAAATTCCTAAGAGCGGTCTCCAAGCTAAACTTTATTGCTCATTCTAAGCAGTGCACACAAATTAATTAGCTTTAAGGCATTAATAGCACAGGAAGAAAAAAAAACACGCAATGAGGTGCTAATTTGCATTTCTGGAACCACTCAGTATATTACAGTATACTGTCTCCCCCTGCCTGTCCAGCCTTCCTCAGCTCCAGCCTCCCATCACCACACAGATGGGCTGTCTGTGAGCACATCTGCCGGTGCTGCCACAGTGTAAACACACTCGGCTGGTAGCAGATGTTTTCCAGGAAAGATCGCTACCACAGGAGTTGTTCCATTTTGGATTCTCTGTTAGCTGATCTCCATGATTGGGCAGAAGGTCGTTGTGTTCACGCAGATTATTTGTCTCTCAGGTGCAGAACAATAACAAGGTAGAAGCAGACTCCACACTTTGATACTTACCACGTGCTAATACTCTAATGCCTCTGAAGGCTCTCCTAATGCCAATAGTGTTCTATTGTAAAATGTGAGCCTTTTTAAGTCTTTATTTGCTGAGCTCTTCAAAAGTAAAATATGAGCGTAGTGAAAGAAAAATAAGCATAGTCTCTGATTTTCTATGGTCATTGTTGAGGCTGTTAGTGTTCTCGTGAGTTGTAATAAGTTTGTTCATAATTCTTAGTCCTACTTTATATCAATAAACTCGGCATTCATTTATGGGGTAATTTTATTTAGTTCTATAGACAATGATGGCACATTTTTCTTATAAGAATTTATAAACTCATTTGATACGGATATATTTGCAAACCTTGATGGTATACAAAATCTAAAAATATTTCATCTTATAAATGGTTACATTTGTTCAACATTTATAAGGTAATAGTACTTCTAGGCACTTTACTAAACGTGAGGAACACCTTTCCTCATGGTTATCAAAATTTAGGTGGAAATGACGTATAAGAAAATGAATAATCATATCCTTTGGTGACAAGTATTCTGTTCCTAGAGTGCACAGAGAGTTAGGGGAGCATAAAAGAGGCCAGGCAGAGGACAGGAGACATTGAATATGGTTTGTAGTCAGGTGGTAAAATCAAGGCAAACAATACTCCATTAACACAGA
>NW_017732232.1:286562-292034 GCF_001890085.2 Hipposideros armiger
TGTGTTTCCACAGGACTTTTCTTCAGTCTTTATTTATCTTCACAACTCTAGAGATCTTATCTGTTCTGATGCTTTGTAAACTGGCAGAGACATGGGCAGGTGGACATAATAATAAAATTAAGGAATCTATTCATAGAAGCATGTGCATATTTATGGTTCAGAGTCCCTTAAAAGCACAGCTCTACGGGGTTTTAATGCAAATAGTCTATTGGGCAAATGCTTCCAAGAAGCAGAAGTGAGGAAGCAGGGTGCCATACACTGAACGTCTGTGCCCCTCCAAAACTCATATGTTGAAACTTAATCCCCAAAGTGAGAACATTTGGAGGTGGCGCCTTTGGGAGGTAATTAGGTCACGAGGTGGAGCCCTCATGAATAGGATTAGTGCATTTATGGAAGAGCCCCCAGATCACTCCCTCACCCCCTACACCATATGAAGACACAGAAAGAAGATGGCCGGCTTTGAACCAGGAAGCAGGTTCTGACCAAACACCAGATCTGCTGATGTTTGATTTTGGACTTCCCAGCCTCCAGAACTATAAGAAATAAATATTTGTTGTTTCTGAGCTACCTAGTCTATTATACTTTATTATAGCTGTCTGCATGCACTAAGACACCAGGAGACTGTAACAGGAAATGAGAGAAAGCCTATATAGAGATATGCTTTCAAGTTGACTGCTTCTGTGAATACTGAGTGCTCAATCCCACATGGACTAGCTGAGGAAATTTATGATAAGGGTCTCAGGATTCAACAGATGTCAAGAGGAAGCAATTGCCCATCAGTCCTTATCCCAAACTGAGAGTTTCCCTATGAGTCATAAATTCCCTGAACGTCTGAGTTATGCATGGGAATTCGAAGCTGGCTGCCACAGGTATCCCAGAGCATATGCCAGGGAAGCACCCAAGCAGAATGCAAGAGAGGCGATGCAGCTGAATGTGAGGTGCAGTCTGCACAATATCGTCGGCTGGATCGGTGCCTGGAATGAGGGGTGAGGCAGAGAAAAATTGAGGCAGTGCACGAAGTATGTAATATGGCTCTTCTAGTGCCACTGGCATAGGTTTTTGCCCTCTGTTAATTCCAATCCATAACAAACTCTCCAAATTGGTTGCTTTCTGTGAACTTTACAGAAGAGTTCATGTAAGAGGGTTAGTTTGGAAACTATAGTCCCATCATCCATGAATTCTTGTTTCAAGTCATTGGTATTCATCATCTCCTTCTTTCTGAGAGCCCCTCACTTCAGCTGGTGTGGGTTTCTCGCCTAAGTCTGAGCACTTAGTTCACTTGTCTGTGGTGGACCTTGATTGCTGCAGTTGTCTGCTAGGAGTTATTTCTGGACACTGAAGCCCCAAGAGATACCCAGTGAATTTTCTGGGTCCCAGACATCCTCTTCCTTTCCACATCATATAGCACCAATTCTAATTCTTTATCATGACCTGCGTCAGTTATCCCTGCCTGTATGATAACCCCTTTCCTCTGGCATAAGCACCCCAATTTGATAAGGTAGTAACCTTAGCTCCAACTTCAGTGGGATCTTTACTGTGTCCCTGGAAGAAACATTTTCCCCACTAGAAATCAAGACTTAAAATTTAACAAAGTCTAAATTGTGAATATAAGAAACACAAATTTCCAAAATGGATTGATGGAAAAAATTGGGAAGAAGAGCCAATGGTATCTTTGTTTACTTAGTTATGAGACTGGTATTCTAGATATTAGGAACACAGCACCATACACTGGCCATTAGTTTAATGCATATTACACATCGTAAAGGACAGCGTACCAAACCTGTATATCTTGGCACTAAGCAGTTATTTTACTGAGCAGTTAAGAGGTCATTCCATTGTCATATTAGGTTAGCACTTTGTGTTGATAAGGTGTGTAATGAGCCACAGTCATCGTAATGCACCCATCACCTTATTTTATTTGCCATAACACTTTCTTGCTAGCCTGAGGAAATTTTCAGGGTCCCATTCCAGTGAATTAGGGATGTTGTAAGAGCCTGAATGGTAAATTTGGCAGAAGTATTGTGTGTAGGAACGCAAATCCATATCCAGAATTATGTCAGTTCTGGTAAATTGCTGCCTCCTCTAGGGTTGGAAGGTTCTAATTTGAGAGGATCCAGGAATTTTACTTCATATCATGTCAACATGTTTTCAAATGTTCAAGTTGAGTTGGTACCATTTTGAGGACCCACACCGGTTGCTGCCATTAACAGGTTGGACATTCAGCAGTGACAATCATCAACCCAGCCTTTGTGAGAGGGAACCCACACTGTTGGGCTCATGCATGGTTCCATCTTGGCCACCATTGACAATCTGTTCACGGGCCCATTGTACAAACACTGCTGGCTGAGAAATAAACTGACTGCCATCAGCAGGAAGGGCCATCTTGTCTCCCTAGTGATTGAAATTTTCTTCTGTGATAGAGATTTACTGTCTCTGTCAGACATTAATGTGAGATGCACAATAGTCCACAAACTGCCTTCTCCCAAATCCATCTGCATATAATCCAGATTTCCTTTTTTCTGGCTTCCAATCTTTATCTGTCTAGGTCCTTATTCAACTCGTCAAATCATTTGCCACTCTGATATAAGTGAATGACGGAGCATACTCCTCCCAACTCTGCTAACTGGGAAAATCTGCCCTCGCCACTGTCTTATAGGACCAAACCTAGATTGGGCTGAAGTATAGCAGGTATACATTTTCAGTTTATATCAACCTATAAAGCTGACCTACCTGAGAACCAGACCTGAATTTTCTCTCTCTGTCACTTGGTTCTATGGAATCCCCCCAGGAGGCCATAGATGTGAGCTGAGGGATAAACAAAGGTCCAACAGAAGTAGTTGACATGCAATTTGGGCCATCTATTTGTGTAATTTATGTGTGCCTCCTAGACTGACTTAGGCTCCATTGTCACCCAGTGAATTCAGGTGGTATATTGGTGCCACATAACAGGTATAGGGAAAATAGCCATTTTATGGACAATTGGGTTGAATGGCTATTGTTAAGCACCACAGCTGATGCCCTAGAAAAATATAATGAAAGGCTATTGTTAATTAACAGGCAGTTGAAGAGCAATATGAAAGATAAAAAAGTGACTCCTGGGGAGTTCCCATATACATTCTTTCTCTGAAATGGTAAGGCAAAAAGCACTGAGGACCCAGCCCAACATTTAGTCATTGAATAATCCAGCTCCAAAGAAGGTAAAACTCTCAACCAAAAAAGCTTGTTTTTCAGTCCCTGTTGGGGAAAAAAAAGTCAGGAACACCCAGGTTGACACCTCCCAAAATATTGATTTCCTAGATTTTCCTGAACTACATTTCAAGTGTTCAGTAGCAACCTAAAGCTAATAACTGTTGACTCGGACAGTGCAGTTTAAGACATTGCTTCTCTGATGGAGTGTAGGAAAGCTTTCACTGTCAATAATTAGGTTACATCTATTCAAGAAGGAGCCCAGCACTGCAGACAAAAAGTCCTGGTCTTGTCCTGCCTCTCCTCACTTATTTTGCTGATTTTCAGATTTTCAAAAAATCTGTTAACCGGAGAGAATAACAATACCCTCTTAGAATCTGATATACAAAGATGTACTCATTGATAGAAAATAATTTTAATGGTGAGAAGAATTTGTGATGTACTATGGACTGAGGGTAAAAGAAATGTTGCAAAGAACTAGTTTGTCATAACAAATAAATTACAGAAAATTCACCATGTATTCATAACAAAGTACAATATAGAATTCTTGATTTTCCACGGTAATTTCGCCACATGTTTATATCATTATGTGATATACCATTTTTTATGCATGGTTTACACTAAAAAAAAATACATATTTCATGTATTCTTAGCATATTTATGGGCTATGTTGATGTCAATACATATAGTACTATTTGATTCATTTTCACTACTATTTAGTATTCTATCATATAAATGTAAATTTTAATATCCTGTCTGTTGGAATACTCAGATGAAGGAATAATTTTCAGACAACATCTTGCCTCCAGCTTTCCAGATGCAAAACCAAAGTTTCTCTGCATGTGTCAGGGTGTACTCAATGTGCACACTTGTATGTCTCAAGTCACAAAGTTTTGTTAATTACAGGTTAATCCTTCAGGTAAACATTTTCCTTACCACAGACATTTAATTCCATTCCTTCCCAAGGAAACAGGGTATCTAAAGAAGATGCACTCGGGTGACTAGGACCGTGGCTGTATTTAAATGATAGCTATTATACCCTAAATGTAGTTTTTCAGTATTCTTTGCTTATCAGCCTTCGTCAGGAACTTGTATTTTTTTGTCTCTTTAATCACATTTCTTGACAACTGAACTTTATGGGCCAAACAGTATGTTCTGGCCATGCTTAAATTTTTGAAGCACCCTCCTATTTCTATTCCTTCTAGCCTAATCCTTTCAGCTAGAACACCCTTCCTGCCACTCACTACATACTATGTGGATAGCATCTATTCATCATTTGGGTCTCAGCTCACACATCAATTTATATCAGACTTACACAGCACTGTCCAAACTTGGTAATTATTACTTATTTAATTTTCTATCTACTTTGCAAAACTGTTAACAGCTTGGAGACAGAGATTGTATGTATTACTTCTATTCATTATGACTAGAAGGCCTCTTTAGTACCTGGCACATAGTCGGTCCATGATACATTTGGTTAAATGCATTTATTTAATTTTACTGTGTTTCAATGATTCTAAGGCACACATTTTAATGCTCTAGCATCTCTAAAGTCAGAATGTTCTTTAGCATTGGTAGTGTTTATAAATTAATTATTTGTTTTGTTTTCATTGCACCTAAAACAAGAGAGTCATACAATCAAGGATGTATTTGATTCTGCAAAAAGATAACAATTAATGATGAAAAAGCTTCAAATTTGAAATTATTTTCTCACTGTAGTGTTTGACATTTAATAAATAGTAAGTACCTTGTAGACAGGCATTATATGGTCATATCACCAGGGTATCCACAAAGAACATCTTTGCAGCTTGAGAAAGAGAGGCATGAAGCTCTCTTTCTCTAGTGAGGCAAGAAGTAAACTCTTTAGAGAACTTTAGAGAACTATAAATGTATTGTGACCTCCCATATATAATAAAAAAACAGAAGCACCCCATGTAGTAAAATCATTGTAAGAAAAAATAAGTCTCCAAGATGAGTTTATATTTTTTAACTCAATTATCAAATTCTTAAAAAAAAAATAGTCTCTGTGTCCCCAGTAGGCTGGTTGTCTTCCTGTTGAATATCTAGCATTGGCCACACACTCTCAGGCCACAAACATCGTTATTTCTGTCTGAAAGGACAGAAGATGTTTCAGGGGTCCACGACAAAACCTTGTTCTAAAATCCAGATGTCCGGGGCTCAGTGGGCAGGAAGTGCTGGTCTCCTTGTTTGGAATTATCACCGCCCCCAAGCAAGTGCTGCCTCCCCTTGGTCTCCAGATTTTCCTGATGAGTCACACACCAGGAG
>NW_017732232.1:292244-293453 GCF_001890085.2 Hipposideros armiger
ACCCCCCCCCTTCCCACCCTGTGATCAGCCTACGGCACCGAAGATCCCATCTCAGGATTTTCAGGATGAGAAAAACATTTAGGTCTTCTGGGTCCAATTTAGACCTCATCTGCATTGCTTTAATTCCGTGCCCTTCATCAAACATTCATACTCCTAGAGGTTTTCAGTTTTCACAATATAGACAGTTATGTGGCAACATACAATAAAACCCTCCTCCTTCCTGACTTAGGGAGAAAGCGGAAGTCATGGGGATTATCCTTGTTTTGAACTCATGCTCAAAAAGAGTACCTGTTAAATAAACCTTGATGCTAAAATAAAATTTCTGAATCCAGGTGAAAGGACGAACCTTCCCAGCTCACGCTGACATAGTCCTACCGTGCCCCTATGTGACCTGCAGCACTGAGCTGCTCCCATACGCGTAGGACGATGCCCCGCTTTCACTCTGCTCCAGCCGCACTGGCCTCCTTCCTATTCTGACGTGTCACTCATGCTTCTGCCTCAGAGCCTCTGTGCTCCGTTCCCCACTTCCTAGTGTTCCCTCTACCTCTGGATATCTCCATGTCTCACTCCCTCTTCATCTTCTGTCCTTTTTCCAAATGTCACATTCTCAGTGGCCCTTTCCTAATTATATTATATTAGATGTATACCCATCTCTTTCCTGCTGTAGTTTTGCCCCCGGAACACTCGTCACTATCTGATGCCTACATATTACTTGCTTCTTACTTATTGTCTACTTCCCTTTATTAGAATGTTAGCTTTGAGAAGGCAGAAAGTCTCGCTTTCATTGTTTACTTCTCTACTCGCAGCATTTAAAACAGTGTCTGGCACATAGAAGGTGCTCAAAAATAGTTTTTGAAGGAAAGAAACATTTAAAAAAATATATTTAAAGACTGAGAGTTACCATGATCTTCAAATCATAATTTTGAATGTCAATGAAAAAAATTAAAGTGAGGAAATATCCTCTAATTCTACAAAATCATTCTTTATGACTAAAACTCATAATTGTATACATTGGAATTCAGTGTAACATTGAGTATTGATTCAAAAAAGTATTTAAAGTTGTAAAATTTAAAATGTGGAAAAAATAAAAAAATAAAAAATAATCAAAAAGGGCCAGCCGAGTGGCCCATTGGTTAAGAGTTGGCTTGGGACGCCAGCTCTGAACAGCAGGGCCCTAGTTGGGATCCCACATGAGGGCCAGTGACGCTG
>NW_017732232.1:295388-299994 GCF_001890085.2 Hipposideros armiger
TTTCCTAATTAAAATTAAGAGAATTCTTTTTCATGTTGAGTGTATTTAGGCATAACATTACAATTATTTTGACATTAAATCCTCATTACTGTATGTCTCCAGTGTGATCTTTTTACAGATATGTGTTGAAATGCTGACTGATAAGTCTTTCTTTAAATGCCATTCCCTTGCCTACTTTTTCTTCTTACTTCTGCTTTCCTTCCTCCTAACACCAACCTCTTCTTGGTCTTGAACTTTGAAATTCATATAAGAAGGACCTAAATAAAAAAAGAAATCCCAGTTTTTTATGTAAGATGAAACACCAAGACTAGAAACAATTGGTAAAGTCACTAAACAGGTATTGCATGGTTTTGGGGTATTTTTTTATTATTATTAGTTTCAGGTATAGAAAGCAACATAACAGTTAGACATTTACATGCCTCACAAAGTGATAACCCCCTTCACCAAAGCTACTAACCCTCTGACATCTTATATAGCTGTTCCAATACCATCGACTATCTTCCTTATGCTGTACTTTACATCCTGTGACTATATATATATTTACTTATAGTTGACATGCAATATTATTCAAATTCAGCTTCAGTTGTACAGGTATCTGAGAGCCCATTCAGGTGTCAGGAGGAGACTGTGATCACAGCAGGAAGAGGCATTTGTACGGCTGCGCAGTGAGAGTCCCTAGCAGTTAGTTCCTCCAGGGCTGTTCTGTGCAATGCCAGTTAGTGGGAACAGATGGAAGGACTCAGGGCTATAAACCCACTCAACCTCTAACCTGCGGTTCAGGTGAGCATCAAAGTCTCAAGGAGCTGAGGCCAGCTTCCTAACAATGTCCTGAGACCTTGCTCCTTTCCGCTGTACATGGTGCCTTTGAATTTTTCAGCCTTTTGCTCTCCGCAAAAGCTGACATGTACAACCTTGGACAACGGAGCCTGAAAGGAGGCATGCTGCCTTCACTGTCTCTTCTCAAAGTCCCTTCTGAAGGCAGCCAGGCCACAATACCCTTGTGGCTCCCTGTAGGACCATACTGCAAAGTCAGCACTGCACACGAGTCCTGCACTGGAGACGTGAGAAACAGATAAGAATATTTGACTTCAAACCTCCTGGCGATTTTCATTAAAAGATAAATCTACCTCAATCTATTTTAAGCCTGGGTTTTTATAACACAATAATAAAAGGAGCAGTGTGAAAAAGACTTCATTTCATCTACCAATTTTTTTATTTTCCTTCTGCTTGTTCTCAGTCTATAAATGCATTTAACAAGTCTAAAGGCAATTGGAAAGCGTGGAGCCTATGGTAGCTTTGCAGCCAGGTAAAATACTGTGCCATCGAATCAGAAAATTCAAGACGTGACTGTTCATTTTTGAGAAGACTGCAGAAGTCAACTTGCTCTCTGAGTCTCTTCAGGTGAAGTGACCACATGATTACAGGCTGTGTTGTGTGAAAACACAAAGCTTCAGGATGTCACCTACCCTTTCAAAGCTATATCTCAGTGCACCCAAGAGTCTGAGAGACCCCAAATGGGTGATGCTGTGAGTTAAGCCTACCTTCGGTAGGTGACCTATCTCTGAGCACACTGCTTAGCCATGCTCTGGGGATAACCTAGTTCTCTGAGGAGGTCTTCTGCTGTGTAGAGTCAGGTCAGAAAGGATGCATTCACATGGGAAGGGTGTGGTTCTGATTGATAATCAATAGGCCACACATTTCCTGGGACAACTTATAAACCTGGCAGCATTTAAATATTAATTCGTCTCTAACATTTTTAAAGACGTTACCATATGGGTAATGTGAATTATTATTTAAATTAATGTGCAATGAAGCATTGGATCCCAACTAAACAAACATTTATTGTTATGATAATGGTATCAATATTGTTAAATATGGATAGCCTCAAAGGTAATGATTAGCATTTTGTTTCAGGTCGAAGGGACCTATTTATCTTGTCATTTCTGTGTCACACAACTTATTTTTCCTCTGTTTTCAATAAATTTTGAGGTTTTTGTGTTTTGTTTTGTTTTTTTCTTCTACCATCACTCCAGTGCCTAAGAAGCAAAATAAATTTTCTCAGGTACCCATTTAGTCAGTAGGCTCCTATCAAGGTTTAAATAATAAGCGTATTGGATGCTTATTATTTTTCAGAGGACAGATTTTCTCTGAATGGTCACTCCTGGAGGTACTGATTGCCAGGATCTTGTGGCCCAGGCCACAGGGGGAAAGCCGCAGTGCCCTTTCCTTAAAGTCATGGCAGGAAATCAGGCCATCACCAGCTAAGTTCTAATGGCAGGGACAAACCAAAACAAATCAAAATCACCAACCAAACTTTAAAATTTTTCATCTGCAGAAGTCTATTTTTGCACTGAGAAGATCCTTAAAATTAGAAGCTTCTATTTATTTTTTTTGTTAAATCTTAATTTTGGACATGTTGATTATCTACTGCATGCAGGGTGCACTCACTGTTCAATGCACTAAATGGAGGCAAGCTGCAATCCTAGCTCTTTTCCACTAGAAATTGCCCATAGTTAATCTCCTGTACTCTCATAGCTTTCATGGCTCTTTTATTCCAATATATTTAAGTTGATCTTTCAGCCCAGACCTGTAGCCTCACCTCCAGACTCAGATAGGCGACTGCTTATTGGCAAGTCTAACATACTTAAATCTAAACATTTCCCCCGATTTCCACACATTTTCTTCTGAGGTTTCTATCTTAACTAATGGCATCATCATTGACCTCGTTACTAAGGCCAAAATGTAGTCACCTGTTTTCTTCAGTCTCCACAAATAATCAAATGTCATGCATTTAAGCTGTGAATATCTCCTGAGTACACAACTTTCGCTCCAATCCCCTTATCATTACAATAGTCTGAGGCACTAATATTTTGGAAAACTATAAGATCCTTTGTGCCAATCTCCCTGACCCTTCTGCTCCATTCTCACACAGACGCAGACCAAAGAAAAAGCTGACTGTGTCCACCCCTTATTTATAACAGCATTAACCTTCTGACAAAGTGCAAGACTCCTTAACTTGCCTTGGAAAACCTTCCATTATCTGGCCGAAGTATCTGTCCCACCTCAGTTTGTTCTCTCCCTCAGAAATCTATGCTTATATTTCTATGATTAATTTCTAAACAGAGCCAAATTCACTCTCAACTCCACATTCTATTTACTCTCTTTCTATGCAGCACCCCGTCCCTTCAATTTGCACACCCTTGTTCATCACTCAAAACTGCAGAAATATCACTCTCCTTGTAACATTTTCCATACCCTCCTATGATACGTTACAAGCCTCTGGAGAAGCTTTGAGCTAATGATAGGCAATTAACACAAAACCCACTTCTTTTTGTGTGTAAACCATACTGAAATAAAACTTTTAAACCACCTCTAAGCTATTTTTCAAAGAAAATTAAAAGAACATAACTTCTTTCCATTTGCTGCAAGCTCACTCTGTGCTATGTTACTGCTACATGCTTTACATAAGTGACTCAAGTCTTTGTTATTAACAGCATCTCGTTTTACTGCTGAGGAACCGGAGGCTACATTATGAAGAGTGAAGCAGGAAATGAGCTTCCCTTCAAAGGTCCCACTAGCTCATGAATTATCCGTGCTCACTTTATCAGCCTCATTTACAAAGTAGCCTAAGCACAAGGAAGGGCAACAGTTAAAGGTACAAAAGTCAGAGAGAAAGAATTCTAGGAGGAGGAGAGTCTGCCAAAGATCTTAGATGATGGTGAAGAGGAACCCTGCAAAATAGGTTACCAGGAGCCCAGACAGGGTCCTGATCCCTGAGGCGGCCCTGGTTTTCCATTCTCACCCTTAGATGTTCTGGGATCAAGGTCAGCTGTAATGGCGGATTCCTTTGCCATGGTTGTTGAGCAATTGCTCCACAGGACCAGAGTGACCAGATCTGAGGGACATTGCTTCTGTAGCTGGAGCCAGATCCTCAAGGGGTGTCTAAGAGCCCACTTACTCTCACCTCCATCCTGACAGTGACTTTCAAACAGGAAATTGCCACTTTTGAGCCACCTCTCCCGTAACAACAAAATAAAGTGTAAAAGAAACACAAAGGAATAAGTAACCCTTGGCCAAGAAGGAATCACCAGGAAAATATCTCCCAAACTAAATGACCAATGTAAATACATTATTTATTCACACATGTGGCCCAGACAGATAGATCCCTCTGGATGGGTTAACCACTAATGACAGTCTGACAGCATAGACATAACTGCTCTGGACATACTGGCTCCTTTTTTTTTTTTTTGGATTATGTAAATTTGAAGCATGGATTTTTTGGCCATAGAGGATATGTTGACCTTCCTAGACAGAGTCACAGTTCCACATATATCAACTACTCTGGACTAATTTATACCTTCTTACTTGAGCCTGGCACCTAGATTAATCCTATCTGTTCTGTCCCAGCTGCCCATGTGCAATGAGTTAAGGAAGAGCTTAGGTCACTCAGAATAGTCACCAGTCCATATCATACTTCTATATTTCTCCCAAAGTAAATAGTTGTGTTTTTTGTTTTGTTTTTTAAAGATTTTTATTGGGGAATTGGGGGGATGGGAACAGCACTGGGGAATTGGGGGAAGGGGAACAGGCAAGTTGCTGTCCTTTT
>NW_017732232.1:301689-307266 GCF_001890085.2 Hipposideros armiger
CTTGTTGAGGTAAAAAAAATAAAGTAGATAAAAAAAGTGCTTATGTAGAGAAAAGAGTTAGGAGGCAGTGTTGGTAATATGGGAAAGGCAATGGTAGCTATGATTAAATCAACAGTCATGATTGGACTTTCTGGCACATGGGGATGAGTCAAAGATAGCTCCCACATTTCTAGTTTGTGAAAGAAGATGGGAAGTGAGACAATTCACTGAGGCAAAGGACCCCAAGAAAGGATCACACTGGGAGAGTGGTAAATCAAGAGCTCTGTGTGTGATAACTTAAACTGCTGTAGACATTTTTTTTTAATATTCAAATAGAGCTATTAAGGAGTCAGTTGAATATATTGCATGTATTGATCTAGAGCCTAGAGATTCTAACTAGAGAGGATTTTTGTGTTAAGGGGGAGAACCTAGAAGCAAGTGCACCAAGAAAGGGATATTGCTCAAGCGCAGATGATCAGACAGGGCTGGATGTCAGAATAATTACACAAGATGCATATATGGAGCTTGTGGATGGGGGGCTGACATTGGAACTGGAACTATAAGAGAAGTCTGCTGCTGCGGAAATAGGTTAAGGAAATTTCAACTTAGTTTGAAGCCCTAGGAATATATGAAATTTGAAGCTATAGGAGTCTATGAGAAGTATAAGTGAAAAACACAGAAAGAGAACAGAAATTTGGCAGAGGGCCCCATTTATGTAGCAGGAGGGAGAAGGAGAGCTGAAACAGGAAATGAAAACAGCATGTCAGTGGGAGAAAAACTAAGTATAACTTCACAGGAATTGAAAGAAGAGAGTTTTAAGAAAGGGCCTGTGAACAGTTTCAAGCACCACAGAGAAACCAAAGAGAAGCGATAGACCCTATGAAACAGGTAATTTTATCATGACTGAAGGCAGTATGGAAGTTAGAGTCATTCTGCCAGGAATATGTAAAGTCTGTAAATATTTCTCAAAATATTTACTGACTCTTTTCCACAGGATTCAAAATCTTTTTAAGAATCAATATGTCTTTGTCAACCTGAAAATATCAGGAAAACAAAATATTCTTTAAAATTTTGCCATTACAATGTGTACATGAAAATGTTATAAACATATATGATATTAGTTATAGATGTTAGTAATGCTCTGAATTGCTTCAAAATTAGTATCCCCATTTCCAGCTGGATTTTATAAACCCAAGGAGAGATATAAAGTAACTTGTCATATTTGTTTCAGTAAATCAGAGACAAAATGGGCCTGTCATTTTATATGAATAGTACTTGGAATGCCTTCCAATTTGCCTAAAAGATGTTTCATTTTCAGTGCCTTTTTTCCAGAATTTATTTTTAAAATAAATTGTAGCAAATAAAAACTGATTTGTTAAGTAAAACTACAAGCAAAACATTGCTTCCAAACTTGGCAAAAGCATCTCTCTTTCCCTTAAATCAATGTTGACATAGGATTTCTACAGTGGAGACAATGTTATTTTTGTATTCTGGTGTCACATTACTCAGAATAAACACTTCCTCATTCAGCATCTCCTGTATGAATCTTATATTTCACAAATATAAATGGTAATATATACATANATTTGTTCATTCTTTCAATATAGGATTATAAAATGCCTCCTCTGTGTTAAACGTTTTCAACAACCTCATGGTCCCACTAGTCAATTTGGCTTACCATGGGTCACCTTTTAAAACAAAACAACAAGCGGTGCCCGGCTAGCTCAGTCGGTAGAGCATGAGACTCTTAAAACAAAACAACAACAAACAGTAAATCTAGACTTTCTGATCTTAGATATAAAACTTGGCTATGCAAATAAGACAAAATAAAGTTCAATAACCTTAGCAATGCCTATTTTTTTCTTCTTTCATCATGTCAGATATGATCCTTTAAATATATCTAAGATATAGGGGTCTTCTAACTTTTTAATAGGCCTTCCACTAAAGAATAGAACATAGAAATGCTTCTCAGACCTGGGGACAGCATGCTGCATTTCACATCAGTTTACACAGGTCAAAAATCTGTGCCCGCCCTGATCATTTTGGCTGTGTTTCTTTTGTAATTTTAGTTTTATTATTCTGGACTTTTAAGTTTTCACTAGGAAAAGATCTTCATAGGTTTTCAAGTCATATGAATAGAAGTATAAAAGTACATTTTTTTTTCAAACAGATCCAGTTACGAATATAATTTTCATGGCACAATTGCATTGAAGTTAGAGTGTGTCTTAGACTAGGAAGAAATAAAGTAAGAGGAGAAAAGAAAACATGATTTCCCGTCTCTATAAAGAAATCTCCTTTTTTTTAGACCATGCTTAGTTTCAGGGAGGCCTCAGTAGGTTTTGAGGGGGTGCGGGGGCTGCCAGTTTCAGGTGAGTGGAAAAGTGTTAAAATTCAACCCAGCTTGTTCAGCCATCCGTGGCTGGATGCTAAGTGGTTCTGTGAATCATTGATAAATGAGGGCAACAGTAGGGAGGGGTAGATTTTACTACAATAAGTACATGCTGGACAAGTATATCTATAGAGAAGATTTATTTGTTTCACCGGAATTTTGTAATTTGGAATTACTAAAATTCCAAAAATGTTAAGCAGTGCACAATTTGATGGAGCCTTTCATTTAAGAGTACTAGATTGCAAAGGACTCATCTAATCAGTTCTTCAAGCTTGGTTTGCCATTTGCTCATGTAGTCCGTTTATAGTAAGGTGATTGTACAGTAATATACATCAAATGGAAAACCTTCCATTCGAATAGATAGATATATGGCATTTTAATGACGACCAGTTAGATTGAGACACTGCTCCAGCTGAGAGAGTTAAGAAATAAGTGCGATGCTATTTATGTTCTCCAGGACATCTGATGCCACCATGTTTTTCTCTTATCTATTGCTCTTGGAAGGCAGTTATTTTCAGGTGTTATGCTATTTGTGGAATAAAATTACAATGCTCCCACCTATTTCCTAATTAAAATTAAGAGAATTCTTTTTCATGTTGAGTGTATTTAGGCATAACATTACAATTATTTTGACATTAAATCCTCATTACTGTATGTCTCCAGTGTGATCTTTTTACAGATATGTGTTGAAATGCTGACTGATAAGTCTTTCTTTAAATGCCATTCCCTTGCCTACTTTTTCTTCTTACTTCTGCTTTCCTTCCTCCTAACACCAACCTCTTCTTGGTCTTGAACTTTGAAATTCATATAAGAAGGACCTAAATAAAAAAAGAAATCCCAGTTTTTTATGTAAGATGAAACACCAAGACTAGAAACAATTGGTAAAGTCACTAAACAGGTATTGCATGGTTTTGGGGTATTTTTTTATTATTATTAGTTTCAGGTATAGAAAGCAACATAACAGTTAGACATTTACATGCCTCACAAAGTGATAACCCCCTTCACCAAAGCTACTAACCCTCTGACATCTTATATAGCTGTTCCAATACCATCGACTATCTTCCTTATGCTGTACTTTACATCCTGTGACTATATATATATTTACTTATAGTTGACATGCAATATTATTCAAATTCAGCTTCAGTTGTACAGGTATCTGAGAGCCCATTCAGGTGTCAGGAGGAGACTGTGATCACAGCAGGAAGAGGCATTTGTACGGCTGCGCAGTGAGAGTCCCTAGCAGTTAGTTCCTCCAGGGCTGTTCTGTGCAATGCCAGTTAGTGGGAACAGATGGAAGGACTCAGGGCTATAAACCCACTCAACCTCTAACCTGCGGTTCAGGTGAGCATCAAAGTCTCAAGGAGCTGAGGCCAGCTTCCTAACAATGTCCTGAGACCTTGCTCCTTTCCGCTGTACATGGTGCCTTTGAATTTTTCAGCCTTTTGCTCTCCGGAAAAGCTGACATGTACAACCTTGGACAACGGAGCCTGAAAGGAGGCATGCTGCCTTCACTGTCTCTTCTCAAAGTCCCTTCTGAAGGCAGCCAGGCCACAATACCCTTGTGGCTCCCTGTAGGACCATACTGCAAAGTCAGCACTGCACACGAGTCCTGCACTGGAGACGTGAGAAACAGATAAGAATATTTGACTTCAAACCTCCTGGCGATTTTCATTAAAAGATAAATCTACCTCAATCTATTTTAAGCCTGGGTTTTTATAACACAATAATAAAAGGAGCAGTGTGAAAAAGACTTCATTTCATCTACCAATTTTTTTATTTTCCTTCTGCTTGTTCTCAGTCTATAAATGCATTTAACAAGTCTAAAGGCAATTGGAAAGCGTGGAGCCTATGGTAGCTTTGCAGCCAGGTAAAATACTGTGCCATCGAATCAGAAAATTCAAGACGTGACTGTTCATTTTTGAGAAGACTGCAGAAGTCAACTTGCTCTCTGAGTCTCTTCAGGTGAAGTGACCACATGATTACAGGCTGTGTTGTGTGAAAACACAAAGCTTCAGGATGTCACCTACCCTTTCAAAGCTATATCTCAGTGCACCCAAGAGTCTGAGAGACCCCAAATGGGTGATGCTGTGAGTTAAGCCTACCTTCGGTAGGTGACCTATCTCTGAGCACACTGCTTAGCCATGCTCTGGGGATAACCTAGTTCTCTGAGGAGGTCTTCTGCTGTGTAGAGTCAGGTCAGAAAGGATGCATTCACATGGGAAGGGTGTGGTTCTGATTGATAATCAATAGGCCACACATTTCCTGGGACAACTTATAAACCTGGCAGCATTTAAATATTAATTCGTCTCTAANAACCGGGGCTCTCTGGCGTCCCAAGCCAGTTCTTAACCATCACACCACTCGGCCGGCCCAATAGTTGTGGTTTTTATTGAACATTTGAGCCGCTCAACCCACTACCTACCTTCCAGTAATTACATGAAAGTGATGCCTATTATCGTACAAATTTCAACATTTGTTTACTTAAGCACTTCTGAACTTTGTGAATTTCTCTAATGCACTCTGTTAAACACGCTATCTATTTTGAACTCTATGTAATATTTTAAACAGTGTATAAAAATTGCACCTCTGGGTATTTTTTAAGCATACTTATTTGAAAGAATATATTTATATCTTCTAAAACCTGAATTATATCATGGTTAACTGTAATTTTTTCAAGATTGCAATAATGAGACTCATGAAAGCCTTTATCTTATGAAGATTAATAGTGTTAACATCAAAATAGAGCATATTCATAGCTTGTTAATAATTATTATGATCTTCCGAAGCAGGATGTTTTATGTGGGAGACAGGTATTTATTTGTTAAATCTGACATGTCAGCACTGTATGCCTATGTCCTTGCTTCACTGGGAATATGAAAGAGTGGAAGCACAAGGGTAATGTCCTGTTAGTAACACTAATGTGTTAGGGAGAAGACAGCATTGAGGGAGGTGGTATTGCAGACAAGGAAGAAATTTAAGTCACATTGACCAGGTTTCAAAGTCTTCCTCTGTTACCAACAAGTCGGGTGGCTTTGGGTATATCATTTCTCATTTTAAACCTTAGATTCCTTATCTATGAAACGGATATAACCAAAGCACATAGGTTGCCATCACACTGCTGCTTTAAAAACTAAAATAAAATTTGAGGGTTGGTAGGATTCACGGAAAATTTTGAAGAAGACAACTGTAATCTAAGATTAAAAAAAAAA
>NW_017732232.1:309916-326663 GCF_001890085.2 Hipposideros armiger
AAAAAAAAATCTGTTCACCCTCATTTCTCTGACTCTCAGAAGTTTTTTGTTATGCTATCTATCTTGGATACTCCTTTTTTCCCCATCTTCCTTTCCTTTGCAAACAACTGCTGCCCTGAATCCTCACCTCACCACTGCACGACCTTTAAAATTGGATTAGCTGTGCACTATATATCCTTTTCAGAAATTTCCCTCATCATGCCTTGCATCAAAGAGACAAAGTAGCCGACCATAACACTAAAAGAAATCTTTTCAAATGTTTCACCTTTTTTGTAGGAAAATGTTCTAATACTGATTTTTAACATATTCTTGCAAACACAAAAGAAACTCTTTTATCAGCATAGGACAAATTGCTTCTTTTCAACAGCAGAATTCACAGCCACTAGGCTGGAATTTGAGGAGTCTATGTCTCCTTTTTGGCTCCATCCCTTCACCCGTGCCCTGATCTCTGAAGGTCAAGCTGATAGTGCCTGACCAGAAAGCTATGAGAACAGTAGTGAATTAGTCAATGTATTTCGTCAAGGCCGCTTCAAGAAAATTTCTGCCTTAGGGTCAGTGTAGTTCAAGGTTGGGGTTGATGTTTTATGCTACTTTCTAATTTTTTCCCCCAAGTACTCTTTAAACTATATGAGAAGTAAAATATAGGAGAAATAGAGAAAATATATATTTCATATGGATGGCAATACATATAAATATATCGTCACTCTCAAGAGCTGATGACGAGAAGGTGTGAGTGTCATGCCATATCTTTAGGTCTGACCCAGGCTGGCAAACATATTCCCATGGCATGACCCTCAGAATCCCTTTGGCAGCAGGACACCGGTCGAGATGGCAGATGAACATGACCCTTCGTTGGCTACCCACTTTCCCTGCAATACTGTGGTTAAAACAGACTTGCCAAATCACTCCAGGAGAGTCGTTTAATTCCATCCTGATCAAATTTTACAGGTCTGTGATTCAAATTATTCCACATTGTCGGCTGCGAGACTTCATCAGGAATGAATTTGTTCTGCTTGGAATCTTTGGTTAGTATTCTAAAAAGACCTCTGTGATTAGCCAAATCAAAACCTTTCAGCGGCAGTGGCAGCTACATTCAGACTGAATCTCTGCAGCTAACTTTTCTAACAAAACATTATCTCCTCTTTAATCAATGGTGAAAACACATGATTTTGTTTCTCATTTTCAGTGAATAATTGAACTGGGAGCTAAACGCGGAATCTGGAGGGGCTCAGACCCACATCCCACCCTCTCTTCCCAAGTAAGCCAGGTGTCACTCCTCCAAGCCACTCTCATAAGTTCTCTCAACACAGCTGGGCACTCAGGAGGAACAACAACAGAAGTGAGAGCTCTAGAATCCTTTTGCCAAGAGGGGGCTGTTGAATCCGGGCAACTCATATTTGTGCGAACAATCCCAGCAGGAGCATGCCAGGGAAGTCTCTGCCTGACCAAACAAAGGCACTTCTACCCCACTTAGCAGCCAGAATCTTCCTTAGGTTAATTGCCTCGCTTCTCCCAGGAAGTTCATTTCCCACAGCCTTCAAGAGCGTAGCTTCCCTCCAGTATGTAAATAAAGCGCTGGGCAAGGTTCCCTGCATCTTTTGCATCTTGATGGAGATGCTAAATGCCATCGTATGGTTGTATGGTTGCCTTCGGGTTTTTTTTTTCTTTTTTCTTTTTTTTTTAATAAAGGTGTTTTATTATTATTATTATTATTAGTTTCAGGTGTACAGAACAATGCAATAGTTATACTTTTCACCATTGACTGACATGTCTCCTAGCTTAAACATGTATACAAGTAGAAAATTCTGATTTCTTGTTTCATGCATGGTTAGCTGTTTACTGTTATCATTTGCTGGCCTGCTAAGCTCTTTGATGATTGTAGAAGGCAACTAAATACCTGCAGTTTACAGTTGAGTACCTTGGCGGGCAGGGAGCTTGCTGGATGGGAGCTTACTGGGAAGGCTGGTGTTTGTTCATGGTTTTGTGATGCTCAAAAATGGCAATTAATCAAGATGTCTGACCAGCTGTCCAGGATTGCTTTAGAGCACCTTGCTGCCCAGCATCACTTGCCCTCCAGCCCCAGAGAAAGTACTATCTATTCACTAATATGGCAAAAGAAGCATTTGGGTGATGATCTTTGTAGCAACTCTACTCATAACTGATATTTTTTTCTACACATTCATATTCCCCGCCTGATTCTTTTTGCGGCAGCCATTAGGTAACTAGATGTCAAATGTGAAGTCTTTGACCATCAGAAAGAATGATAATAATAGTTAATAAGTGCTGTTAATTAACTTTTTTCTTATTTAATCTTTACAATAACTGTGACAGTTATATACAACTATTCTTGTTTTATTAATGAGGAAGTAAAGCACAAAAAAGTTTAAAATACAGGAATAGTACAATATTATTAGCAGAAGTTTTTCCTTCCTGTTTCTTCCACCAATATATTCCAAACCAAGAAGTGTGTTCATCATCACAGGATGGGATTTGAGAAAAAGAAATAGCCAGTCTCTGACTTCTGTGTGCCTCCAAACCTAAATTGAGTAATGTAGTGTTGGAGGAAAATATCACATTAGAAGTTGTACCTTGGAGGGGAAACATCAAAGTTAGGGAGTAAAAGGATGCTTTACCATACAGACGAAAGAAAAATCCTGCCAGTTGGTGTCTGTGTATATGTGGTGGAATGAGAAATGATTAAAAAAAAAAAAAAGGCAAAAGTGGTCCTGAATTGAGGCTCTTGCTTCTTATGAAAAACCTGAGGAAATGTTAATTGGTGACAATCTTGTGTTGCACATAGGACTACAGGGGGTCCAAATGAGATTCTCATTGAGGTAACAGGCGAAATATCTCTGGAAGATAAATCTGAATGAGTAGATGAATGATTTTGCATGAACAAGATGTATGTTAGATGCTCATTTTTATATTTGTAAAGTTAGTAATGTAGATTTAAAAGGAAAGTAAATTTTAATTTTGAAATATTGAGTTTGGGGTAGCAACAGGGCATCCAGGATGAGACGCCCAGAAAGCAAATTGGAAATGGACTAGCAACTATAATTTAAGAGTTAAGCATCAAGATGTGATAGCTCAAGTAATAAAATATGATCATTGAAAAGCGTTTAATGTGACAGTTGTGTTCCAGTCATTTTTGTACTCCAAATTTTTTAAACAATGCCTAGCACATTACCAATTGAACTCACTGAACAAATACCAAGGGTGCCAAAAAAAGGTATGCAAGTAGACACTTTAGTCAAAGTTGCCCAAGCAGTAGTTTGCCATAATCAGAAGTGTCTGAACGCTGATGGTAACCACTTTGAGCACCTCTTGTAATTGCAGAAGTCAAACATGACTTGTAGTCATCTTTTGTTGTTTGTATGTTGAGAATTGCAATTTTAATAGTTTTTCGTTTCTTAAAATGTGTATATATTTTTTGGCATCCTCTGGATATAATAAAGAATAGCTAGAGAGACAGGGAAGGAAGTCAGATACCCATAAAAATGTGAATGTTTCAAACAGAATTAGCTCAAAAATCACTTTGAGGAATCTTTTTCCTACCCTTGTCAGAATTAATTCTTCCTTTTGCTCTACTCGCAATTCTTCCTTTTGCTCTACTCGCCTGCCACGCAGTATCTATATTACAGCACTTAATACATTATGTCTTACTTTCTGGTTAATTGCTTTAAACTCCTTTCTCCCACACTAGATTATGATCCCTTAGAGGCCAGCTGTCAAGTCAGTACCTTCACGTCCCACATCCCACGCAGCACCGTGCTTTATAAAGGGTAAGTACTTAATATAGGCTTATTGCTCTGGCTTGAACTGAATTGACTAGAATTATGCTAAAAGTATTTTTATCTAAAAGTTAAAAAAAGAAAGTATGTCCTGATAACCTAGTAAACACTTTTCCATAAAAGGCGCGCATTAAACATCAGCTAATAGGGCTCAGTTTCACACATTTATTATTGTCTTTACAGTTATGAGAAAGTCTTATCAACAAATCCATCAGGGTTCTTTTTCTTTTTTTTTCCCCCCTATTTATCTGTCAAACCAGAAGCAATTAAAAAAATAGTCCTGAGAGAAAGGATACTTTATCTAACAAAATTGCCATTGTTCTTTCAGGATTTAAGGTACATTGTGTTTGTGAATTTATCAGTTTGGATTTAGCCCATCTCTTTGTTAGCTAATGGATTTCTCTTTCTAGTTAACAATTATGGTAAAGACTATTTCTGAATAACCGCAGGCTTATTATTTTTTTTAAATGACAGGTCTTAAAGCCTTGCTTTCCCGCCCCCAACCCCCAATGAAATAAAAGTCAAAATCGCTCCCATTGTGTCGTCTAGGTTGTGCCACGCATTGACAAAACATTCTACCAGAAAAAATAGTCAACTTTCCTAGCCACGTGCCTCCTGCCTAACTAATGCCCCGTTTAGAGGAGCCCGAACCATTTTCTGCTTCTCTAGGCATGTAGATGATATAATGCAAGGATGGAAGCTATAGTCACAGCATTCATTTTTTATTTTTCCAATGATTTACAGAAAATCACCTTTCTAACTTGTCTGCAAACATGTTTTATTAATGAGGCTGTCTAAAGCCAAATTGTAATCTATATTAAATAAAAAAAGACAAACAATGTCTATTATTTCCCCCCCTTTGCGTTAGAAATAATTTCTTTTCTGGTTGGCTGGTTTCTGTCATTTTGTCCAAGGACACTCATGCTGTTTGTATACAATAACTAAAATGTAACTTAGCATTACTGCCTGGGAATTAATATGCACCTCTTTTGGTGAATCAAACATTCAAACATATGCTGCCATTTTAGAACATAACAATGCCTTTTTTAATGAGAATTATAACGTATCATAGTCAATCATATGGAGGTTTTGTCAGTGATGGTGAGAGAGGACTCTTGAAATGTAATAATAATGCCTTGCCGGAGAGGGCATTCTTTTTCTAGAGCTAAATGCTGCAAACCAGAGACTACTGACTGGCTATATAAATAATTACATTTGCTCTTAGACCTATTCTTATAAAGTCAAAATTTTTATAGTAAACAAAATAATGTAATGTCTATCAAATTGGTGTCTGGTTGTTTTGAGGTGGGGTGGGAGGGTTATTTGTTGTGTGCTTGTCCACTAGACCTAAGAAGCTACAAAAACACAAATTGTATCAAAGATATATTTCATAGCCTGTTTCAAGTCAGCTCACACCTGTCTTCCTTGTGTATTCACTATGTCTGAACAACTTCACTAATAGCCTCTTCATCCCATCAAAGAACCCTTTTCATGATCATCTTAATGTAAAACAGGATTCTTTCTTTATCACATTATCTTGCTCGAATTTTCTTCCTGCCACTTATCATTATTTGACATTATTTAATTTTAAATTTATTATTATGGTTTTATTATTTATTCTCCACCAGAGTGTAAGGTACATGAAAGTGAGACTTTTTTTTCAGTCATGTTCACCACTGGATCTCCTGTACCTAGAACAGGGCCTGCTACAGCACAGGTGCTTTTTAAATATATATGGGATTTTGAATGAATGAACACTATGTATTACTTTTAACTCCATAAACAATAGAATAAAAATAAAAGCTGAGACTTACAAAGACAGCTAGAAACAAGGAAGGAAATCAGGGGCTATTAATAGTAGCCACACAGTAGGAACAAGTGTGGTTCACAGCAACCTGTTCTACAGACGAAGCCAGCAGCCTTCACCACTGAAGGACCCATGGGTCATCACAGCTGCCCAAGATACGCAGTAGATTTCCCCAGCTTTGGCTCCACAGGTATTCACATTCTCTGATTCCAGACACCTGATCCCTCCCCGTGTCCTCTTCCCACCCCTTTGGGAGACCAAGGAACTACATTGGCTAGTTCAGACTTCTGTGGCTGCACCAGTATAAGACACCACCTAGAGGCTCATGACAGATCCCTACTGTCATGTGCACACTGGCCCCTCCAGCTGTGTACCTGCAAGCCACTTGCATGACACCTGTCACCGGCCTCCACTGCAGTGCAAACACCCAAGGGAAATTATGCAGCCAGAGGACAGCAGGCCAACAGCCAGGAGCCTCTCAGCTGCTTGTGGACCTGGATCAGGCCCTGTCTTCTGTCACTAGCATGCGCCACCACACTCACATGTAGCTATCCCCACCCCCAGCTGTGTCCCTGCACTCCCCAGACCAACTGGAGCCCTGCCACCAGCTTCCACTGCAGTGTGCATGCCTAGGGGAGATTGTGCAGTGACTGGAAAACCAAAGGAAAGCAATTCTGAGAAAGAACAACAAAGCTGAATTCATCATAATTTTACATTTCAAACAATACTACAAAGCTACAGTAATCAAAATAGTATGGTACTGGCATAAAAATAGACATATGTACCAATGGAACAGTAGAGCAAGCCTAGAAATAAACCTTCACATATATAAGCAGCTAATATTTGACAAGGGAGCCAAAAATACTCAACGGAGAAAGGATAGCCTGTTTGATAAATGGTATTGGAAAAACGGAATAACCACATACAAAAGAATAAAAATAAACCCCTATTTTAAACCACTCACAAAAATTAACTCAAAATGGATGAATGATTTAAACATAAAACCTGACCATAAAACTCCTGGAGGGAAACAGGAAAAAAGCTTGTTGACATTAATCTTGGCAATGATTTTTTGGATATGACACCAAAAGCATGAGTGACAAAAGTAAAAATTAATAAGTAGGGCTGTATCAAACTAAAAGGCTTCTGCACAGCAAAAGAAGCAATCAACAAATTAAAAGGCAACCTATAGAATATGAGAAAATATTTAAAAATTATATATCTGATGAGGGGTTAATATCCAAAAAATATTTTAAAAATCATACAGTTCAATAGAAAAAAATCCAATTAAATAATGGACAGAGGAGCAGAATAGTTGTTTTTCCAAAGAAGACATACAAATGGCCAACAGGTGCATGAAAAAGTGCTGGATATCACTAATCATCAGGGAAATGCAAATCAAAACCACAGTGATACCTCAACTCACCTTAGAATGGTTATCATCAAAAACACAAGAGATAAAAAGTGTTGGTAAGTATGTGGAGAAAAAGGAACCCTTGTGCATTGTTGGTGGGATTGCAAATTGGTGCAGCCACTATGGGAAATAGTCCAGAGGTTTCTCAAAAATTAAAAATAGAACTAATATATGATCCAGCAATCCTACTTCTAAGCATATATCCAAAGGAAATTAATACAGGGTATTGAAGACATAACTGTACTTCCATGTTCACTGCAGCATTATTTATAATAAGATATGGAAACAACCTAAGTGTCTGCCAAGGGATGAATGCATATAAAAAAATGTAACACACACACACACAGAAATATTATTCAGCCACGAGAAAGAAGAATATTCTGCCATTTGTGACAACATGAATAAAACTTAAGGGGATTATGTAAGTGAAATAAATCAGACAGAGAAAGACAAATGCTGTATGATTTCACTTAGGTATGGAATCTAAAAAGTTTAACTCATAGAAACACAGAGTACAATGGCTGTTACTAGGGGCTGCAGGTGGGGAAATGGGGCATTATTGGTCAAAGGTACAAACTTCCAGTTATAATATAAGTTCTAGAGATCTAATGTACAGTATAGTTATTATAATTAATAGCACTTTATTGTGTATTGAAAGGTCAAGAAGCGAGTAGATCTTAAATATTGTCAACACAAAAAAAATGGTAATTATGTGACATGATGGAGGTGTCAGTTAACACTACGGGTTTTGCAACATATAAGTGTATCAATTCAACATGTACACCTCAAACTTAATGCTATATGTGTAATTACATCTCAATAAATGGAAAAAATAACTGAAAAAGTAAATTGGGGGGCAAAATAATACATGCATATTATTAAAAATTCAAACAAAGAAGAAATTACAGAGGAAAAGAAAATGAAAATCTAATCATGTGGAGAGTTCCACCATGAATTTTTACATAATCTTTTACAGTATCTCTACAACAAAGATGAACAGTTTTCAATGAGAACCGAGGAGTACTTATCTGAAAGTGGGAAATGAGGAGAATAGCTAATCCATTCTCAACACAGAGAAAAGTGGGCTGTGGGATATTGCAGTTCTCCATCTAAAAGAAAAAATAATGGTTTAAGGGGAAAGCCATTGTCAGTTAAAGGAAACAACTTTCTTGGATTAGAGAGTGATTGTGATTATATAAGTGTTTGCTAATCATAGGCTGTAGATTTCAGAAGTCAGAGAAGAGTGTTAGGAAACCAGAAAGCTGAAAACGGATGTGTCATGCTAAAAAAATATATAAAACTGGGTCAGCAGAAATATGGGAGAAGCGAGATGACCAGAAGGGTTACATCTTGGATGGCAAACAAGGAAGTTGAGGAAAGGCAGATGGAGCCACTGCAAGATCGGCAAGAAATTCATCCCAGTAACCTCTTTTTTTTTTAAGACTTTTTTTTTTTAATTGGGGAACTGGGGGGATGGGAACAGTGCTGGGGAATTGGGGAAGGGGAACAGACAAGTTGCTGTCGTTTTGTTCTTCAGTCTAGTTGTGGAGGACGTTGCTTCACTGGCCCAAGTTGGCACCATCATTGCGCTCTTCCCCGGTGAGGCAGATCAGTCACCGGCTTCTGGACGGCCGCTCACTGCGGCTGCTGGCCGCTCACGCTGGCTGCTGGCTACACACGGTAGCCCATGGCAACCCACTGCCACAGGGGCTGCAGCCTACGCTGTCGCGGGTGACTCACGGCAGCCCAGCTCCAGGTTGAGCTGTTGTTCAGCATCTTAGCTGTGGAGGGCAGTGTCACTGGCCCTCATATGTGGGATCCGAACCGGGGCCCTCTGGCGTCCCAAGCCAGCTCTTAACCATCGCGCCACTCGGCCGTCCCATCCCAGTAACCTCTTCATAAATCGGTGGACATGTAGGCCTCTCAGGGGTCAGTTGCCAGGGTGGCACTCATTCTTTCTCTTATGTACTCAAAATAGGTTTTGAGCACCTACTATGTGCCAGGAATCATGTGAGTCTCTAGGGTATAAACTGATAATAGAGTCGTGATTCCAGCCCTCAGAGTGAATAGAATAGCAAATAATATGTGTTTATAAATGTTACATAAGCATGAAAATGGACCAGCACAAAGCAATCGGTTCCCTAGTAGATGATTATCAGGAAAGCTGCCCAGGGAAGCAGGAATCCAGGGAAGGAGCAATGCCAACAGATCATAGGTTTCAGATAAAATAAAAAAATCCAGTATCTCCAAACCAGTTCAAAGTTACCAGGCCTCATTGCTTATGTGGACATTAGCATTTTTATAACTTTTAGCATATTTTATCATCAGGGAAATAGCAAATGCACTCAGAGGTGCACATGTCTTAAAAAATATTGAGAAAGTTAAGATGCCAAGATACATATATTATACACTTGAATCTTCTATATATGGTTATTAAATATTATTTAATGTACAAGATCCCTTTAATGTAATGTCATCACGTCATCATATTTCAGACATGTCACTATAATTTCAGGCATGTGTAAAACAAAAAAGAGTCACGGGCTTTTTGAATTATGATGCATTTCACAAAGACACAAAGCATGACTTTACAAAACCATAGAATCCATCATATCTGACACTGAAGGCAATACCATAGTATGTGTACACAGAGAAGTTTCCCATATGCCTTCATACATGTGTTCCACACCCAAAAGCCCTGAAAACCAGCCACGAAAAGTTTCTTTTTTATCAGATACGCTCTTATTTCTGAATGTCTCCTTTCTTTCAAAGATAAAATTATAATACTCTCTAAAAAGAGTACTTAATAATTTTATACATCTAGAGTTTCCTCTTAGTAATTTATTCTAAATATGTTCAAAATAACCTTTTAGACTGAAGACAAAGATTCTTGAACTTTTCCTAGCATGAGTCATAACATTATATAATCCAGGGGTAGTATTTTTTTTTCTTTAGGAGCTGATGGACTGTGGTTGAAAGGTAGTCATCCCTAGACTAAGAAAATGCGATAGATATGCTTGGCAGCAAGGAGGGTAAAAAAGCCTTTCAACATATTCCAGGACAGCTCTTTTACAAGCAGTTACGCTCTAAGCTTTGGTAACATTTCTCTGAGAACAGGCTCCATGCTCTGCAGATGGAGAATGGCAGTTACATTTTAGCATCACAGATTGAAGGCAATTGCTCACCTTTGTGGACACCTGACCCTATGGAATAAACTTGCATGTGGTCCCTATAAAAGGATATCACCTTGCTGACCTTAGGCTGGAAGTTAAAAACACACTTTCCAGACAGATGAGGATAAGGGCAAATAGTAAACAGATTTTTGTTTTTTTTAAATCAAATTTCTGATTACCAGTGGCTTAGGAGCTTGTCTTTAGATACTTTGTTTAGAATCAACAAAATTTCTCTTTGAGTGGAACTCATCTGGATTGATCTACCTGGACAGGTGGTTGTTTTTCACCTGCAGGTGGTAATGCATGCTAGGAATAAACTATAGTTTCAGGGGCTTTTGGTGAGTAAAGAGGGCCATTCTCTAACCCACTTGCACATCCTTAAAGAAATGTCTTCATTCAGAAAATGCAAGCTTGACTTTGGATATAATAAGTCCCATGGAAGAGAAATTCTGGGAAGAATTCTACCCAAGGGGAAGATAGGGACCTTACGTAAAACACCCTTTCAGTCCTTCTCCATACACGTTTAATTCTCCAAATACTTGTATTCTATATTTTTCTCTTTAAAAATAGATTTCTGTCATTTGTGTAGTTAGGGTATCAGTAGCTCTCCTGAATATTTTCTGAATCATTGTGCAGAAAAGGATGGCATAGAATGGCTTAATTATAGGAGCATGTAAATGAATGATTTAGACCCTAGTCAAAAAATATTAAAATCATATATGAAAATTTCCCATGTGTGAGAATTCCCTGGATGTGGAAAAATTCCCTTTCCCAGAAGTTCTATTGATGGTTAACTTCCCTCCAGCCTTCAACAAGGAAGTATATGTCTACAATCCACTTACCATTTCAAATTAATTAAAACATTTAAAAGCTGGCTAATTTCTGGGGTGCATACTCATTATTTATGGAGCAAATGATGCAAACTCTACTTTGCTAACATGGTTTTGTTTGTATTATATAACTTCGTGGTTAATTAACTCCACTTTTCATGTCAGTGTCACACTTCCTTTCTTGCTCATAAGTGCCCACCATCCAAACGGTAAGAGTGAAGACAGAAGGCAGGGCAATAGGCCAAGCTTTAGAAAATGACTTCATCTTTTCCTTGCCCAATTCTTCCAAAGAACTCAGGTGGTCATCAGTAACTGAGACAGCCACTGCCTCCCCTAAAAGAGCCTAATGTGTATCAGCTGAATCAGAAGCAAATTTCTCTCAGCGCCCAACTCCATTTTTCTTGGAACCTACCAGCTTCAGCATCTTTCTCTAAGAATCTTTCTGGTTGGCTGGTCACAGAACATTCACTTCATAAAAAATCTGAAGCTATCTAATATTAAAAGAATATTGACTGTGTAAGAAAATCCACGTTTAAAATGTTACCCCCAGAAGGCCATATTAGTTACACCTCAGTTGCTTTCTATTCTTAGGAAGTAACATTATTTTACCTCTTGGACCTCATTGGAAAAAAAAGCTACTAAGGTACATTGGGGGGAAATGTGGTGAAAATAAATTTTTCTTCATTTTAAAAATAAGTATGAGCCATTTTTAGGCAAATGTTTTGTCTCTATACACATCAGACTTACTACATAAATCATAATGATGCTGCTATGTATAAAAGACCCGTTATGAGTCAAGAACAGGGTTAAGTGCTGTGGGGATTATATCATTAAATCCTTCTACCTGGTCAATGAGTCAGGCACTGTGGCAGATAAGAAAAATGAGACTCAGATAACTTAAGTGACTTGCCCAATGTCTCACATCAAATACTGTAAATGACAGAGACAGAATTCGAGCCCACAAAAGTCTGATGTCACACTGTGCTCAACCAGGATACCATAACTCTTTTCAGTGTCTTATTGGAGAAAAACCTTCCTGTTGGCACAAATCTAACTAGAAAACAGCTAATAATACGCACAAAAAGAGAGGCAGAAAAATTATTTTCAGGTGTAAACACCACCCCAAGTTGCCACTTCTGCATCCAGGAGAAGCTGGTAATCACCTCCATTTTTTTTTTTTAATATAAGAAAGGAGTTTGTGTTGAAAGAGGACTACATTTTTTTACCAGAAGGATTAAAAATTGCACATGCCATTTAAAATGTAACAATGTATCAAGATTGAAATTTTACTGTGGTTATTGGAGACAACTACTTTCAAAGAAAAGGAAAAGAATTAAGTATATCTCCACTTACAATTTCCAACTGTAAAACTGTATGTTGTTTATGAAGTAATGAAAGTCAAATGCGATCAGCAATAGTCATTCCACTGAGGAAACCTCACCTTTAGAATGGAAGAATTTGTGTGTTGTTTGTGCTGATTTAAGAGTTACAAACATGAAAAGGAATCCCCCATGGTGTCTGATCTAATCTTGACATGGTATCCACGAGATCTGTTGTTGGTCACAGCTCAAAGCTGCTGCCTGGGGAAGAAAAAAATGCTTTGATAACTCATTGTGTCAAAGAAAAGGATTTCACTGTGTGAAATATTGATTAAAACTTTAAAATAGAATTGGTACTTTCTGAAAGAGTCTTGTAAAGGTAAATAACAAAGAGAATAACAAAGAAAATCCAAAGGGTGCTTTTAAGATTGTTTTCAAAAAGGTTGATCTTTAAAGGAAATCTTGTGGAAAAAAATGCATTTTACCTTTTAATACTTACATCAATGTAATTTTTCCACCGATAATGACAATGTGCTTTCTTCAAGTTGTTGTTATTACTTTATATTTTAAGGTCAAGTGCATTCACTGTGATTTTTAGTTAATAAAGTAAATGCCTTTCAGTCCAAGCCATCAGACTATTATTCCTCAAGGTACAAACAAGTCAAGGAAAAGTCAATAGTGCAGATAGATATTTTACTGTCAAACACCTGTGAGTATACCCTGGCTTTTCAATTGTGTAGCATATTTAGAAAATACTATAATGCTATCACAACAATTTTTTGGAGAGTTTCTAGTCTACTCAAGGATATGGGAAACTATATAATATTATACAATAAAGACAGTAATCACAAATTGGGACAATAGGGGGGCCCATGATGATTATATTATTAGGGGTATTTTGAGAGATGTTTAAAATATGGAAAAGTCACTCTGGATACATTTTATCATTTTTTGCAAAGAGGCGGGTGGAGTAACAAGGCAAGAAAAAGGACTGAAACAGGGAGGATCAAATTGGATCTCAGCAAAATTACTCTACAGTAAGTCCCCGACTTACAAACGAGCTCTGTTCCGGGAGAATGTTCGTTAAGTCGGATTCGTTCGTAAGTCTGACAAAGTGAGTCTTATAGACCTTAGACACAGATTTGCAATGTAAAGCCAATGATTGAACGAATCATGTTATGAGAATGAGCGACGTCTACCATCTTTTCGCCTTGGTCCAATCTCGCAATTATTTTCACTTTTGTTTCCATGGTTATTGCTTTGCGCTCCCCAGCAGTCCCCTCCACATCACCACTGCTTTTCCTCTTGCTTCTAGACATCCTGGGCTCTGATTGAGCACTGTGCTACTGTGCACTATCGCACTGTACAGTAAGCACACAGCAGCACAAGTGTGACTGTGTCCAGCACACACGTGAGCCACTTCCGCGGTTTGTTCGCATCTACTGAATGTTCGTAATGCGAGGTCCATTTGTATCTGTGAAAGTTCACAACTAGAATGTTTGTAAGTCGGGGACTTACTGTACTCTCAGAACAAGGTAAGAGCAAAGATGTGTGTGCCAGGCAGCCTTGTTTGTCTCCTTCTAACAACTTTTCACTCCATCCTCCTAGGTTCCCCATGCACCCACTCTGATAACTGCTCTAAAAAAAACGATAGGACTAAAAACGTGGTTCCTTTTCTTTGATAAAGAGATTTCCAGTATAAAGCATTACAGTGCATAAAGTTTGAAAATACATGGTGTTTTGAGAGAAAATGTGATGAGATAAAGCACATTCTTTTGGCACAGTGGCTAGAAATAGTAAAAAGAAAAATCAATTGATACAGTGTAGGGACCACTGAGGGTCTTGAGATATGGGTTGGGTCCTGGGTCCTAGTTCCTTCTCTGCGACTTACCTCGGGGTTAGGCTGTGGGTGTGGGTAAAACAAAACGTGAGGAGCAGACATCACTGGCTGTAGAAGTACTTCTAAAGACTGGTTCTAGCTCTCCCCATGTAAGTCATGTAACTTTTGAGAAAGGAAATATTTTCAGGCATTTAGATCACCCCCAGGAAGATGATGAATATTAGACACAGGGCTCCAGAAACCTAGTGAGGAAGGCACCTGGGCTGAGACTCTGAATTCAAACCCTGGGTTTAAATCCTGTGCCTCCCACTAGCTGCGTGATCTTTGGCAAACTATTTAGACTCCGGACCTCAGTTTCCCCTCCATAAAATGGGGATATAATTACGCCTCCCTCACTAGGTTATTGGGCAGGTTAAGAGAGCACATGTAAGGAAGGTACTTAGAACTGTGCTCAGGCCATAGTACACGCTCACAACATTTAGAAGCTGGTAACACGGCTCAAGTTTGCAATATCCTGGAAAATCAAATGGTTCTCTGATTTTAACCTGGTAAGTTTGCAACCATAACTCTATTTTTCCATGAAGCGACACAGTTCCAACTCGCCTTTATCCTGATAGGTTGGTCCTTCTTTTATCCTTCTGACAGAGCTATGGACTCAGAAATAGTGTCACACTAGTCCATTCATTTAAGGACAGGCAGTCCATTTTCCCTTTGTCTTTCCCACCCCTCTTGAAATGAATTTGTCTAAAATATCCAGAAAATTAAGACCAAACTGTGAAGATTTCATTTGCTTGGCTTAAGATCTTTGCCTGAGTATTTCATATAACATCCTATGAAAGCATGGCATACTGTGTGTGTGTGTGTGGTGGGGGCGGGGGTAGGAGGGTCCACGCTCAGAAACGCCTCTCTCCGTAACTTGGCCTTTCAGACTATTAGTCCTCTTTGTCCTTCAAATCATTTTATGTTGCGGAGCCAGACAAATCCAATTATTTTCCTAATGCTGAGCTCTGTGACTAACATTCATTCCTTTGGGGTTTGGTCAGAAACATTAGACCTGAGTGATGTATAATATGATGTATAATATAATATAGCATATTTACTAGCTGTGACCTTTATCACACAGAGTATCAATAAACAATTTACACAGAAACACTCAGGGAGGGGGTCAGGTTAAAGATGATGAAGCTGGTCTCAAAAGAAGCATTTAAATGATATGCAATTGAATTGACTGCTTTCCCTTAAAAGTTATGGACTCTTTATCCTTTTCATACAGGTCAATACATGGTCTATTCTTTTCCATTCCAGGATTCTAGCTACAGTAGAACTTTTAGTTGTTTCAGTTTAGTTGTGCTTTCTAAAATCAATTTTTGATCATGTTGCTAGATGACAATGATACTTTCTGTTATATTAAAAAATATACTTTTTTGATTAAGATAATTAAAAGTAAGCAATATATGTAAATGTATAATATTAATATTTCAACTTTGAGCTTATTCAATGTTTCTTAGAATGTAGTATCCGTACAATTAAAGTACTCATAAACTTAGCTCTCCCACTCTACCTTATTTATTCAGCCTAGAGCTATCCATGTTTTGAAATACTAAATATTCACCCCCAGCTGCTTCACTTGTACTTCGCATGAGCCTGACTTCTTTACCTACCTGGCCTCATTTTGACCCAGTTGTTAGAAACTTAAATGCTTACAGGAGCCAGACAAATAAACAAGTGCCTAAAACACACATAAGATGAATATTTGTATATATAAAAATATATTTTCAGGGAGCCATATTATGCAACATAGAAGTAATTCTCAGCAAATTATAGCTTATAATTTTTTGACAGTTGAGGTCTATTTTTCTCAAAGCAGTTGATCTGCTTTATTTGATGAGAAAAACTTATGCCTGGATGTTTCAGTTATGTTAAAATTCTTTCAAGCCACTCGCCATGTGCAAATGTGGCCTGGGCCAGAGCAAAGCTTATTTTCGTGGCCTGTGTCTTGGTTAGGTGGCTGAGCTCTGATCTCATTTGATTCTTGCAATGTTACTTAGCACAAATGGGCTTTGTGTACATTTCAGGCTGAACGATTCTGGTGGATCTGTATGAATGCTTCAAATCTCCATGTCCAGTCTTTTAGAACGCATCATGGCTTCCGTATTCAGGCCACATGGAGAAGATTAAAGTACAGGACCCACAGGAAGCTCCCCAGGCACACACCATCCCTGGGGGCAGAGGCAGTCTTAGGGAACCGTCTTGGAGGGTCTTGATGTTGCCTGATGCCCACCACATTAACACCGCCTTCAGGGATTTTATTATTTCTGCTTCAATATTCTACTCAAGCCTTTTATTCTCCAGGAGGAAAAACAACAACAAAGTACTGTAAACCTTGTTGTTACCCATTCTGGACCCTTGTAATAAATGATATTAATAAAATGAAAAGAGGGCCGGCCGAGTGGCGCGATGGTTAAGAACTCGCTTGAGACGCCAGAGGGCCCCGGTTCGGATCCCACATATGAGGGCCAGTGACACTGCCCTCTACAGCTAAGATGCTGAACAACAGCTCAACCTGGAGCTGG
>NW_017732232.1:326853-338322 GCF_001890085.2 Hipposideros armiger
TGAAGAACAAAACGACAGCAACTTGTCTGTTCCCCTTCCCCCAATTCCCCAGCACTGTTCCCATCCCCCCAATTCCCCAATTAAAAAAAAATCTTTAAAAAATAAATAAATAAATAAATAAAATGAAAAGAAATAAATACAAAACACAAGTAGTCACGGTAACCTTGAGACATATTTCAGAGCAACATCAAACATATATTCTATTCAATTCAAATTTCAATTACAAATGTAGTGTCACAAACCTTTCCTTTATGGGGAAAAAAAAACAACAACAAACTTGAGACACGTTAGCAGGTAGGTGCTGACCTTATTGTAGTGCCACCCAGCTAACTCCTGTGCAGTTACAACGTGTTTCATAACAGTTGCTGGCGCAGAAAAATGGTCCCAAGCTCCCAACTTGTGAGAGTCCTGCAGCTGCGCACACAGCACCAACATCTCATTATGTTGCCCAGCAGAGTCTAGAAATTTACCAACAGTTTAATTTTAACATATATTACAAAATTAATAGGCCCATGAGAAATATACTGATCTACTGATGAAAATTTAGAACAAAGGATAGAGAAGTGAAACTTAGATATTTCTTTTTTGTTCAATCAGTACACATGAAGTATCTTTAGTGAAGTATTCTTAGTGTAAGGTGAATGGGGCTTCCACTAAATGAGTATGTTGGGACCAATCTGGTGCCCTGATTTCAAGCAATTCAGTAAAAGAAATGCTGTGCTAGAAGGGGGAAGCGATATGCTTTCCTAGGGGGCCTCTTGGAACCCCAGCCTAGTCAAGAAGCAATGTGACCTCACGTGCACCAATCCTGGAACTCCTTGGGACATGTGTTTAACCCCATTGGTCTGACCTGGATGTAGAGGGCCATAAAGCACCTAGAAAGTGAGAAAAAGGCTCAGAGCCCACACATTCCTCAGTTCAGGCTCTGGGTGCCTTCCTGAAGAGCAGGATAGCACTGCTGCCCACCTTCTCCCCACTCTTTCCTCTCCCACCCCGCCATGTCACATCACTGGGAGATTTAGAAAATTTCAGAAATGCAATGCAAAGCCATAGTAGAGATTCTGTTTACCATGGCCTAAGAGCTATACTGGTCCCCAAAGATGAAGAGCTAACTAAAATCACCCATGTACTATGTTTTATTCAGTACTGTTCACTGATCACCTAGCACTGCTTGAAAGCAAAACTGCTTGGGGAAACTAATATTCCTAATGTGGTCAAAAAAGATCCAGGCTTTAGTTGTGTATTTTCAAAAACTGCCTTATCCCAACTTATTTCTGTACCTACATCTCCCCAACCAGTGTCAGGGGCTGCTGTCTTCTGTCTAGGTCCACCTGCAGTCTGTATCTAACCTGTTCCTTATTGCTGCAACAACTTACCTTGACAAAGAGCACTTTCATCTTACCAAGCTTCCTCCCCACACACTCACACTGCAAGAGTCTGTAGTTTTTAATTATTGGCTTTCTTCCCCCTCCCTGCAAATATGAAAACTGTGCTTTTCCTATGTCTGGTTCATGACTGTCAAGAATTGACTTGATTTATACTACATGTTTATAAACATATATTAAGATGGCGGGATGATTAAATAAAATGAGCTAGATTTTAGACTTAGGTGGACTTAGTTTCAAGTATTTGCTTCCTGTGCGATATGATCAATTCACTGAACCCCAGTTCTTATCTGTGATACAAGAAGAATACACACACATTAGGAGTAGTATATTTAGTAAATAACTAAATTGATAACTAATATGATAACTAATAGTGTCTGGCATATGGCCATAATTTTTGAGGTTAATAATCACTAGAATGATATGAGAGTTTGTATGAAAGTAACTTTTTTGGAAACTAACAAAAATGACCAAAATCTTAGATGAATGCTTGAATATGACATAGAATGTTTGGAGATGAGATGGAGAGGACAAAGCTGGCTGTTTTCAGGTAAGAGGCACATTTTCCAATACATATCTTCCTCCTCTTCCCTTGAACACTAGAAATAAAGTTGTTTTGAATCAATGAATGTGGTCAGACTAGGCTTTAAAAGAATCTCAGTTGTATCATGAAGTCTTCTTGTTTCACCATATTGTTCCCACTAAACCACCATGATGTTTGAAAAATCCCACTTGTGCAGCCATTATTTTGAGTAAATTGTGGTTGATGCCTGCTTTAAACCCAGATATATTGTGTGGGTGGGGTAACACACTAAACCATGATCATGGCATTAGTCTCTTAGGTGGATTCGGTGTTACAAAACACAAGGCAAAGCCTCTGGAAAAATAATCAAAGCAAGCTGTGATGAAGGAGAAAGAATGTGTTTGCATGTTTAATTCTTGCTGCCTGTGAAAGCAAAGCCCATTGGGAAAACTTGAATGAACTCTGTGCAATTTGGGGTTCTCCCAAGGAATGAGGATCAAGGCGGACAGGGACAGATTGGTAGAAAAGGGGCTTTACTGTAGGTCTTGATCCTAAATAATGGGTACTTTTCTCCCGCACTTTTTTTACTTCCCCTTTTTCATATTTTAGTGATTTTTTTTAACTATGTGTTTTAATCTGTGTAAATAGCCAGGAGGGAAATCTTATCAAATGTAAGGATTCAATATTTACAATTAAAGTAGACATAGCCCTTGGCACAAAAATACATACCTATGCCCAATATTTTTGAGCACTTGCTGTATATCAATTTCCTTACCAGGTAGTGGTAGTTCATAGATAAAGAACTTACGTTTTGTAGCCCAGGAACCTCAACACTCTAGTGGAAAAAGCCAACACATTCAAGATAAACTAGATTGCAGATGAACTCTTTCTTCAAGATTCCAGTCAAATGTCTCATCTATCAAGTCTTAACTGACTCAAACCCAAGTCAATTTGATCACTTCCCTATAAATACTCCATCCCTTGTACATACCTTCATTCTTGTACTTACCACATTCTGCTGCAATAATATATTTATATGTCTACCTCCACAACTAGGTTGTAAGCATCTTTAGAGCAAAGTGTTTTAAGTTTTGTTCAACTCTGTACCTTTAATAACCATAAGTCTGATTTCTCACGGGCACTCAAATGTTCTTTGAATGAGTGAATGAATACTATAATCATGTTGTGAACTGTCTTTGAAGAAAGTATAAAAAGGCAAAACATTAATTCTAGCAGAAAGGAAGGCATCATTGAGGAAATGACCTTTGACTTGGATTTTGAAGGATGAGATAAATTATGCTAGTATACAATCAGACAAAGCTGAATAGATTTCTTGGCTGATTCTAAATGCATTCAGCTAAATTGCTTAGAGGGTCCAAACACAACCTAAAGACAGCTTGTCAAAATAGGCTAGAAATTGCTTAGGGAAATATGTTGAAGCTCAAAGCAGCAAAAGTGTTTATTTTTTAAGCAGTGTAAGCAAGAATTTGTGGAGGGAAAAAACTAAGAGGATTTATTGCAATGAACATTTTTTTTAATTAAATTTATTGGTGTGACAATGGTTAGTAAAATTACATAGGTTTCAAGTGTACAATTCTATAATACATGATCTATATATCACATTGTGTGTTCACCACCCAGAGTCAGTTCTTCCATCACCATATATTGACCCCCTTTACCCTCTTCTACCATCTCCCTCCCTGTTTACCCTTTGGTAACCACTAAACCATTGTCTGTGTCTATGAGTCTTTGTTTCTTTGTTTGTTTGTCTTGTTCCTTTGTTGCTTTCAGTTTTGTATCCCACATAAACAAAATAAAAGATAAAAATCATATGAGTAAATTGATATGCCGAAAAAGCATTTGACAAGATATAACATCCATTTATGATTAAAACACTTAATAAAATGGGTATAGAAGGAACATACCTTAACAGAAGAAAGGCCATATATGACAAACCCTCAGCTTATTTCATTATTAATGGTGAAAAACTGAAGGCTTTTGCTGTGCATTCAGGAACATGACAGGGCGGCCCCCTATCACCACTGTTATTCAACATAGTATTGGAAGTGCTAACCAGAGCAATCAGGCAAGAGAAAGAAATAAAAGGCATCCGAATTGGGAATGAAGAAGTTAGATTGTCACTTTTTGCAGATGATATATTTTTTATATAGAAAACCCTAAAGACTCCACCAAAAAGCTATTAGAAAAAATAAGTGAAAACAGTAAAGTTGCTGTCTACAAAATCAACATGAAAATTCATTGCATTCCTATATCCTAACAAGAAAACCTCAGAAAAAGAATGAAAACACAAATTTATTTTGCAATTGCAACAAAAAGAATAAAATATCTAGGAATAAACTTAACAAAGGATGTGAAGGACCTATACGCTGAATACTATAAGGCATTTTTAAAAGTAATTGAAGGGGTGACTGGGTGACTCATTGGATAGAGTGCGAGATCTGAGCAACACAGCTGCTGGTTCGATTCCCACATGGGCCAGTTAGCTGTGCACTCCGTGACTAGATTGAAGACAACAACTTGAGCTGAGTTGCCAGTGGGCAGCTGGATGGATCAGTTGGTTAGAGCGCATCCTCTTAACAAGAAGGTTGCTGGTTCGACTCCTGCATGGTAAGTGGGCTGTGCCACCTAAAACTTAGATTGAAGGACAACAGCTTAACTTGGGGCTGACAACTTGACCTGGAGCTGATGGGTCCTGGGAAGAACACACTGTCCCCCAATAAAACAAACAAACAAACAAACAAACAAAGTCATTGAAGAAGACGCAAAAAAATGGAAAGACCTTCCATGTTAATGGATTGGAAGAATCAACATAGTTAAAATGGCCAGGTTACCCAAAACAATATACAGATTTAATGCAATCCCCATCAAAATCCCAATGGCAATTTTTAAAGAAATAGAACAAAAAAAAGTCATCAGATTTGTATGGAATCACAAAAGACCCCAAATAGGCAAAGAACTTTTCCAATGAACACCACATATCATGTGGTTGCTGAGGCTGTTCCCTGGATTTCAGTACACAGTTGGAATCTGCATGAGGATGTGATGCGACTAATCCTTTAATAGCACACTGAAGGTGAGCTGACAGGCCTGCAGCAGTGTGTCACATGGTTGACGGAATTTGTCACACTTTGGGGTCTCCTCACATGGAACATGCCACTGGTTCTGAAAGTTTTCTCCCTTCTTGCCTGGAGGGGGCCAATCATTCTTTTAATATTTTCCCAGGTATTTCCATGCTGAGAGGCAAATGATGTGTGAGAAAATCTTGTCTAAAAATAGGAAAGAGACATGTCAGGACATTATTATGGCCAATTTGACTTGGAAGGATCCAAGGAAACGAGATCTCTGAAATAAGTTAAAATAGCAGATTTAATGGCAGCTCTGTGATGTGTGGCCATAGAGATGGCCAATCTTGGTGTATGTCTTGACAAGTAGCAAGTCAAAGGTTTCTGGGAATTAGCTTATGGAAGGTAGGTTTTGAAAATCATAAATTTGTGTTGAAAAATATTGCTTTATTTTCCTCTGTTTAAAGGAGATTAAGATTCATTCCAGTGGTGACAGTAGACTTGGGTACACTCGTATTTGTTTTTCCAGATGTGCTACATTTTAAAGAGTTACATTCGGTAAGCCATGGAAAAAGCACCCATCAATAGGATTTTAGGGCCCCCATAAAGAGAGGCTATAATTTCACTATACTGTATGTTTACCAGACCACATCAGAATGATTTGTTTCCCAGTTGCATTTATAGTGTCTCAAAAGAATCAAAGATCAAATGGATTGTGCACAGAGGACAGTTAGAATTGAGATGTGTCTGAATATCAAAACACATGAGGACAGATACAGTAGTTGATAATATTAAACCTAGAGAACAAAATGACTATGAAGATCCCAACAATAACTAGATAATTGTCATATGTTAGATGAAGTAAAACTCTTATTTTGCTCCAGAGGAAGTAGTTATGGCAAAAGGGTGGGAGAGATAGGATAACAGATTCCATTTCAAACCATAAAGATCATGTGTGAAGACACCTAATTAACAACAGGAGGATGAATTACCTGGAAAAGTATCAACAGTTGTTTAAACAGAAGCTGAGGATGATTCATCAGGGAGGCTGTAAGAGATCCAGGCATTCAATTGAAATTTGGACCAAATGACCTTATGATCCCTTCATAACTATAAAACTGACCAACCAGATAATTAGACAGAGTACAAAGCCGTGATAGAAAAATGTAGTGTGGTATCAGACAGAAACAAACAACAGACCAGTAGAATACAAGAGCTCAGGAACAGAAATAAGAATATATAGAAACTTAATTTACAATAAAGGAAGCCCACAGATCAATGAATAAAATATAAATTGTTTAGTATATAGTGCTAGATAATCTATCTCATTCTATGGAGAAAAATAAGGCTGGATCATTAACTGTCAGCACATAAAAGACATGATTCCAAAAGAATTAGATACTAAATGTTAAAGGTAACACTATAAAAATATTAGTAGGAAATGTTGGAAAGTATATTCATGATAAGGAAGGGCTTCTTAATTAAAATTTCCAAAGCACAAACTATAAGGCAAAATACTTGTTTAATTAGATTACATAAAATTAAGAATTTATGTTCAGAATGGACTCTGAACAAGTTTAGTATATATATAAAACAAAATGGGGGGCCAGCCGAGTGGTGCATTGGTTAAGAGCTGGCTTGGGATGCCAGAGGGCCCCGGTTCGGACCCCACAGATGAGGGCCAGTGACACTGCCCTCTACAGCTAAGATGCTGAACAACAGCTCAACCTGGAGCTGGATTGCCGTGAGTCGCCGGCGACGGCGTAGGCTGCAGCCTCTGCTGCTGTGGTTTGCCATGGGCTACTGTGTGTAGCCAGCTCCCAGCGTGAGTGGCCAGCAGCCACTGTGAGTGGCTGTCCAGAAGCCGGCGACTGATATGCCTCACCCGGGAAGAGCGCAATGATGGTTCCAACTTGGGCCAGTGAAGTGGCGTCCTCCACAACTAGACTGAAGAACAAAAGGACAGCAACTTGTCTGTTCCCAGTCCCCAATTCCCCAAAAATCTTTTAAAAAAAACAAAAAACGAAAACAAAATGGGAAAGATATTTGAAGTCTATAAATGACAGAGCAACAAAAGCTAGAATTCTTGAAAATCAACAAGTTAGCCCCAATAGAAGAGTTGACAAAGGACTTGAAATGGATAAAGTGAACATAAATTTTTTTGGACTGGTGGAAATAAAAAAAGCTAAGAAACATAAAAATGTGCTCATGATCATTAGTAAACAGATATTATAGATATAAAGGAAACAAGATATCATGTTATATCTAGTAAATGGCCAAAAAAGTAAAAAGCTGGATAATACAAAGTGTTGGCATAGATATGAGCCAACATCTGTTGTTGCTGAGAATGTACATTATAATACTCATTCCAAAGAGATTCTGTCATTTCTCATTAAAATCAAATTATGTATGCCTTATGGTCCAAAAATTCTACTCCTTGGTGTATAATTCTAGGCAATTCTCACATAAGTCATCAGAGATATATGTACATTAATTTTCATTGCAGTAATATTTTTAGTAATAGGGAGTTTGAGGCAAACTCGGAATGCATTGTTATAAGGGTAGAAAGAGAATGAAGTTGATGCACATCATGAAATATTGTGAATGAAATACTCGGTGTTGCAGCAATGGATTAGAGGTACACTAAGAAATATGAATGTTCTTAAAACATGTTTAATAATAAAAGTAGAGAAAGATGATAGAGAGTCATGTATAACACAATGCCATTTAAGTACATTAAAAATACACCCACACAAAATGATGCACTTTTGCCAAAACATCCACATTCCAAATACACATTAAACATATTAGTATGACTACTGGCTAAGTAGGAATAGATGTGGAGTTATGATAATAAAAGGGAATAAATAAATAAGGAAGAGACTTTGCATGGATCATTAATAATGTTCCATGAACCGAATAACATAATTAACAATATGAATCTGAGTATCAGAAAATAAAATAATAAAATAAAACAATAAAATCAGATTGTGTTTTCAGGGGACCTAGAGACTGATATACTATTGTGTATGGTTCTACGCATTTTATCTGTTATTCACTCATGTCCTTTACTTAGATCTCCTAGGAGGGATTCCCCTCCTCCCATGGCAGGTCTCAAGTTTTTGCCTTGTAATATATAAGTTTTGTTAAGGAGTTTCTCCAGCTTATTGTGTGCATACATATATGAAAGAAGAACAAAGGAGAATTATCTCTTACTTTTTTACTTTAAAACAGTTTTCAACTAGGTACTAAAATATTTCAATCATTTTTAAAGGTTTCATTTTTAATGGAAGAAAAGTTTAATTTGAAGATAATATGAAACTGCTATAACAGCTTATTAAACGTAAAAGATAAAAGAACTAGTGAAGCTTTAAAATGGTAATTAAAAGAGCTGATGTGTGTCTAATGCATTTATTCAGCGTCTTCTAGCAATAAGTCAAGATGATGTTAAAAATTGTGTCTATATATTCAAGTCATTATTATTGCTGAAATTTCTGTCCCCACCAACTGTCAAAGCCCTGTGCTGTCACTGCATTTGAGCCACCAGGAGTAGTAAAGGACACACACCCTCAGAATACAGGCACGTGCACACTTTATCTGCCGTAACCCAACCTGCCTTCTTACAGGGCAGTGCACAGAAGCCAGAGCTGTGGAGGAAAGGAGGTTAGATGTGGCTGCCCAATCAAGGTGATATTAGAAGTGACAAAAATGATTTAAAATTCTCCAGGTATAGAGGATTTATCCTGTTTCCAGGTGCTTTCAAGTTTACAAAGACATTTACATGTATTAGCTAATTACTGCCTCACAAACAGCTGCCTGTGAGATAAGTAGAGTAGTATCATGATTTTAAAGAGGAAGAAACTGGATCTACAAAGACATTTTCATCACTTTGCCGAAGGCCTCAGTTCTTATGTTCAAGTGTGATTTTAACACGAATTTCCTGGTTCCAGGTCAGAATCATTTTCTGGAACGTGATTTAAAACGTACATCAGATGATAAACAGCTTCCTCAAATTATTTTCCAGTTTGAATCAGAAGTTACATTTCTCTAATGTTTGCCATTTGTGAAATACGTGATATACCAGAAAGGGTGGGGGAGTCTGATGGAAGCATAGAACATGTATGGTCTGATGTAACAGTTTCAAGCTGGGTTTATGTTAATTTGGTTGTGTTTTATGGGCATGCTCAGTAATCCATGTAGAAGGATTAAAATGTATGTTTTAAGTAAAATATAAAATAATGCAATGATGTTGGTAGATTGATTAATTCACATACTGCTTTATACTTTAAGTACATGATTCTATTGAACAAAAGTGTAAAAACAGAAAAAAGTCACAGAAGCCTCACTAATAAATACATGTAAAATATATGCAAATTAATAAATATTGGGCTGGATTCCTCTACAAATCAGTATAGTGCTTTTGTATATTATAGCAATATTGACCCAAAAAAGGTGCCATTATAATAATATGAGTCATAGGATGAAGATTTGGTTATAGAGAGGGAATTCTAGGTCAATGACAAGAGAAAGAAGAAAGCCAGCAATTCCTAGAATTGGAATAGAAACTCAGAAATCATTTTCCAAAAAAACAGCTCACACACTTTCCATAATGTATAATTAATTTGGCTATTGGCTCCTTTTAGTAACTGCAAATAGCCCAGGGTGTATATGGGGAGGGATCATGGAGGGGGAAGCTAGTTTATAGAATATTCACAACTTGGTGTCCATCATTTTATAAATTATAGATGGTGACCCACTAATAAGTCTCCTCAAGCAATTTTTAAAAAATAAAATAGAATGGAATAGAATGGAATAGAAAATGGATAAAATAGAAAACAACAGTAATTGCAAGTGGCATGGGTAAAACCTGATTCGTGAAAAGTTTGTTTCAATTATTTCATGGGTGTGTTTACATGTTTAAATTTAGGAAGTGAAGTATATTTCTTACCATTCCTAAAATTTTGAAAAGCAATGTATGCAGTAAACTTCATGCTGACAGCCACAGGCTCAGCGCAAGAAATGCTGATGGAGATGGAGGGGAAAGAGGAAGGAACAAGGAAAAGATGCCTACGGGACCATGGGCATCAACAAACCAAAGCTCAGAAAGGTCAGTCGGACATAGGAGAAGGGACTCGGATGCCTCTGCACTGTTAGGGAGGCCACTCAGCCCAGTCTCCTCCAGTTTAATCAATTTTCTACAGTTGAGACCAAGAATCTGCCAACCATAGCCTGTTTTTATATTTTACATACCTTGCCAGCTAAAAGTGCTTTTTACATTTTAAATGGCTGAAGAATGTTTTCTGACATTTGCACATTTTATATAATCTGAAATTCATTATTCATAGACACACTTGCAATCACACACATTCATTTACATATCGCCTCTGACTTCTTTTGCATGACAGCAGTAGAGTTAAGTAGTTGTGACAGACACTGTCCGGTCAGCGAAGCTTAAAATATTTACCATTTGGCCTTTAGAGGAAAGGTCGCCAATCCTTGGTCTAGGTTACTCCACGGGCATCACAATGCACTGGAGCCAGCTCATCCTGGCTCCTAAGAGCAGATTAAAAGCGTCTTCTCCCAACTCCATGTTCAATGACATCACCATGGTTGGTAGCCTGAAATCAATCACGGTGCAAGTATTCACACCACTGAAATCAACAGGTACAAATTACTGCCTTTTTTCCACCTGAGAGCCAGCTGTTAAACGTTTACCAATACACCACTGCTTTAAGCACATACTAAACCAGCTTAAAAGGTGTGTGAATTTAGGTGGGTAACAATCTAAGTAAACCATGGTTTTCCATTGATTAAACCTGACCACTCATACCACACAGACAGATTGCTTTTGGAATGAAACAAGATGAGGCAGTTACACACTGTATTAAAAAATAAAAAAACAGGGCAGGAAAATTCTCTACCTTCCTCTCAATTTTGCTATGAACTTGAAACTGCTCTAAAAAAGGAAAGTCTTAATTTAAAAATAAAATAAAAACAAACCAAAACAGCAAAAAACTACTGCAAGTGTAAGTCATTAATACTATTATCTCTGTAATCTACCTCCCATGTGAAAAAAAGGAAAAAAAATAGAAGGAAAACCTAAAGCGGTGATTTAGTCCTCGGAGAGTCATGGTCTTTTCCTAACAGAGTGGCCTGGAAATTTGGAGGAGCTGAAGTCTGAACTCCAGATTTCACGTAGAATAGCTAATGTTAAATTTTACCACCGTTATCCCCTTTAAGACTGTTCACTTCAAGACTTGTAGATATAGGAAAGAACTGTTAAGAACCTTTTCATTTAGGAGATTTATGACAAAATATTTGGCCACGGTCCTTTGATTAGAAAAAGCAAGCAAGCAAGCAAGCAAGCAAGCAAGAAGGAAAGAAAAGAAAGAAAGAAAGAAAGAAAGAAAGAAAGAAAGAAAGAAAGAAAGAAAGAAAGAAAGAAAGAAAGAAAGAAAGAAAGAAAGAAAGAAAGAAA
>NW_017732232.1:338337-342413 GCF_001890085.2 Hipposideros armiger
AGAAAAAAGAGCCATTGGCAGAGGGATGGATGTCCACAAATGTGTTGTTAATTTTTTGATTTCTTACTAAATTCCAAACATCAGCCTCCTCTGTCATTGTTCCCTTTAGAATTTCAAGTATCTATAGAAACAATTAGCTTCATTGGATAATTTATACCCTTCAAATCTCCAAACTTAATGTGCTTTCCACTGCCAAAATTAAAACCTTATTCTACTCTTGAACATATTTAACATAGAAGTGCATTTATTGTGTAGTATGATATGGCAACACAGAGTTTGGAGTTACACAGAAATGGGAACCTTGACCTCACATTTTATGTTCCTCAATTTCTTCATCTCTAAAGCAGAGAATTATAAAGTCAGCAAGGGAGATAGCTGGATTTCTTCACCAGTTCCTGTGTTTCTAAGGCTCTTGAGTTGGCAGAAGTCTGCACGGCCTTGGCTGGAACTGCTTCTCTGTCACCTAACAATTAAATTATTTGGGGCAAATCTTTTCATTTTCTGAACCACCGTATCTGCATGGGTAAAATGAGGACAACAATGGCACATACCTTGAAGTAATCCTATTAAAACTAAGTAAAATTATACAGTAATACATGTGTTAAATATTTACTAAATATGAACAATTATTTTCAAATGGTGCAGGCCCATTTCTGTACATTTGCATCATATATAACACTCTTGGTTCTTATACTTTTGATATTCATTAGATATTATTATTCTTGAGAATTTGATTTTTGTTTTCTTTAAGATTTTAAAATATAATGTTAAACCACAAACTATCCAATATTCATTATTATCAGAACCTCTTCTTTAAAGGAAAAAATGTATCATGTCCTTATTGTTTGGCCTTTCCAGTTGATTAGCATCATCTTCTGGAGGAAAAAAAAAACACTATCAAGAAATCTACATGAGAATTGATTGGATAATTACATTAAAAAGTTTGAGTCTAAGGAACAAAAAATGAGAAAAATAACTGTTAAGTGGCCAACAGTTACTGAAGAATCCTCCCTCAGTCTAGTCAAGTGATTTCTTTCAGAATTTGAAATTCGGTTCAAGATTTTGCATAGTAAAAAATACTCACTTCTCAGTCCACATATGTTTACATATAGTTTTGTATGCACCAGGCACCATGAGGAATAGAAAACCAAAACTTCATCTTGCTGAGGGATAACAGAACCTCCAACAGAGAACTTTCTTCACGTAGGCCTCAAAGGCAAGTCAACTCCCTGAATAACTGTCTCGGGTAGGCAGTGGCTTAGAAGGTCAAAGCCACTAACAGGATAGGAAGGGTCATGCACTCCACACAACATGTTGAATACAGAATTGAGCACTGTATGCAGAGGAGGTTGTCCCTCATGTATCCTGGAAAGCGCTGTCCCATAACCTGTAGTGACTGAAAAGGTAATGTGTAAACTTGATTTATAGGATGGGCTCCTTAGCGATGCTCTCAAATCAAGATGCGTGTAAAAGTAGGTTAGAATTCTCAGAGAATTTTAAGTTCAAAGATAATAGAGAAGTAGCTAAAGTGTATCATTTCAAGATTTAAGGTGCTTTCTTGAATACAAACACTGGCATTTTTATTTCCCCCAGTAAGCATTACTGAATCATTATTCAGAAGCAGATTTTAATATTGTCTAACCAGCTTAATGTTTTAGCTCCATCTCTGTAATTTAGTAACTTGATCATCATTTCTGGAAAAAAAAAACTGACTAAACAGCAAGTGGCTGTTTCTTTTAAAAGTATAACTTCATTTATTTTTTGAGTGATTTGATGTAAATTGTTATGTAAATGCAGAATTCGTAACTTGGCTTATTATAAACTTATACTACAAAAAAATCTACACAGTTTAGCTCATATAGCTAAATGGTAACATTATTTAATATCTTCTCAACTTTAATGCTGTAAAAATTCACCAATTGATATTCATGAATATGTTGGCAAATTTTCTTTCTCCATTGGCTATTAAATGTAAATATTATCATCATTTAACATCTCCATATATGGTCACTCATTAAATTTATAAGGTTTTAAAATTAAAAAAAAAGGGAATCAGCTTGAAGAATTGAGATCAATAGAAAATTAAACAAGACATCCATAAATTAAAATCTAGGAACATTTTTCAAGATGTTATTGATTTCATAAATTGAGTTTCATTTGAAAACCAGAGTAAAACTAACCTTTACAGTCACATCAAAGTTTTGTTTATATTGTGATTCTCCTCACCACACCATAAAATATTTTCATGGACGATAGGTCTGTCACAATCGTGATGGTCCTAATTATGGGCCTGAGATGGTTTTGGCTTGTGTCCGATATCCTAGTATAATTATTAATAGCACCCTGTTTACTTTCAAACCTGTTCTATGTGGGAAGATAAATTGTCTTATCAGCCTAATCACAATTCAATATAAGACAATAGTCTTATTTCACTTATAAATATTATAATGTGTGTCACAAAAATGGGGGGGGGAGCTTACAATTGCTCAAAACTATCGAAAGCTAAATTTCAGTGAAATTTAATCTTCGACAATTTGTGAGGTTAGTTCATTAGTCGTATTCAAAAATACACCTAACTTTTAGTATTTATTAGGTGAAATGCTTAATCAATGATGGGTCAAGATGGCAACTACAAATGGAAGTAGTGAATTCAGAGCCAAATTTGACTGACCAAAGTAAAGTTGACAATTATCTCTTTTTCTAACTGTAAAGCTAACCAGTTATTCAACAAAAGTATGACTAGAGCGTGTCCTTGTTTTTATAGGGACATCAGCTCTACTCTCTTGATGAATCACCTTTTATTTGAGGTTCTTTGTAACTTGATCTCTCCCTTATGGCAAGATTACTCTTACCAAGAGCATCAGCTCCTTCCCCTGATACCAAAAGGATACTTTTGATATATATCAATGACTGGAACCTTGCTACTAAGAATTATAAATTGCTATGGCTGACAAATTAAAGTCAAAATCTAATTACTTCAATTTGTTGTAAGTGCATTAAATTATTATGAAAGGAGCTATATTGAAATCTCCAAGTACCAAGTCTTCTCTTTATATTTAAAGAATAAGTTGCGGCTTTTCCTATTATGCCTTAGGGATATATTTTACTGTGTAGAAATCTATCAAAAGAGATTAGAAAATGAAAGTTCACTTCTATTTTTCAGTCTTTAGCTTTTAACTAGTGTTTGGCTCCAAATGTGCCAGATCAGGTGGTGGTAATTCAACCTACTGTTTCAATGATTTCATTTGTTGAATCTTTATACACTCTTTCTATTTTAATAATCATCTTTATTTTTTCCTGATGAATTTGAAACAAAGGGGTATTTTTTTTTATCCTCAATCTAGTGACAGTGAGACAGACATTTACTTCAAACATATTCACAGCACAGATTCAGATATGGAAAATTCTCTCCAATTAGAAATAGGAAGAAAAACTTGAAATAAAGTAATTTGATGTGTACTCATACTTCTCTTTTCCTTACCTAATACCCCAATCTTCCACTGCCATATGAATTAAAAATATAATCTTTGGCCTGATTATCATTATTTCCTTAATCTTTAAATTCAAGGTTATAATCCATGTATTATTTTAATATTAAATGAAATGAATACACCATTATTTTAAAAAGAAATTAACAGAATAAACAGATTGTAATCTTTTTACAATTGAGCAAAATTATAAACTAAAATTATTTTCACTTGCTACTTCTCCTTCCATCCAAGTAAAACCAAACAAGCTCTGTTCCCCTTTCACTTTCAGGATTGGGATAGTTGGAGCACATGGCATCAGACCAGTTAGAATCTCTGTTTTTTCTTCCTTCTGTCCATCTCTCCTCCAATTAGTGCACAGATTCTAAACCATGGGATTGTGTGACTGTCCATTGCTCATTATGGCTGTGCTAGGACTCCACGTTCTTATATTGGAAATAGCTATGCTCTTAAAGCATAGAACCTATATACTTCAGTACACCATTTAAATTACAAGAACACAAAATTTAGAACTGTTAAAGTTCACATATCCAAACAAATCCTGTCCTAAAAAGTGTTGATCAAATAATTTATGAAAACTAAAGTATA
>NW_017732232.1:347623-352102 GCF_001890085.2 Hipposideros armiger
GATTACACAGAACTGCTGGCTTTGGTTTAGTTCCTCTCCCCCATACCCACTCACTGCTCCTGCACACTATCCCTTACAAAAGCAGCATGGAAAAAAGCAAGAAAATGCTTTTTCCATAGACAGACTTGAGTTTGAACCTTGATTATCCTACTTTTTATAAGACTTGGACAAGTCATTTTGCTTTTCTGAGTCTCAATCTCCTTGTCTGTCAAAAGAAATCATAATATTTACTTCTAGTAGAGTTAGAAAGAGAAACTTTATAATGCATAAATAATGCCTAGGACAATACTTGGCACCCAGAAAGTACTCAATAAAAGGAAACATCTTCTTCAAGTACCCGTAGATTTTGGTAGTGGTTCTAGGTTCTATGCTTCTCAGGCTTTGCATAAAATTTACAAATAACATTTTATGTTCTAGAGCATATGCTAAGTACGTTCGTCACAATTATCTCATTTGATTTTGTATTCGTTTCTGTGACTACTGAAACAAATTATCATAAACTAGCTGACTTAAAAGAGAAATGTGTTCTCTCACAGTGCTGGAGGCTAGAAGTCCATCAGTCTGTCAGGAGGGTCACACCCCCTCCAAAGGCTGTATCCACTCCTTGCCTCTTCCTGCTATGGTGGTTCGAAGTGGTCCTTGGCTTTTGGCCACATCACTCTAATCTCTCCATTGTAAATAGCCTGCTCCCTTCTGTGTATCTCTTCTCTGTGTGCCTCTTACAAGGACACTTGACTTTAGATTTAGAGCCCACCCAGATAATCTAGGGTGATCTCCTCTCAAGATCTGTAAATTAATTACATCTGCAAAGGCCTTTTTTTCTAAATAAGGTATCATTCAATTGTTCCAGGGATTATGACAGGAACATGTCTTTTAGGAAGCCATCATTCAGCTCGCTACCAATCACAACATCCTTAAGTTTTAAGTATTGGTGTTATTTCAATTCATATAAGGAATGTCTCAGGGATGTTTAAATACTTCTCCCAAGACCACCAGGACAATTAGTAATGTGGGGGTGGGTGCTACATACATGCTCCAAGCCTGTGCCCTGAACCCCTCACTGTGTCTTAGCTCTGGCACATTCTAGGAAGTCCTCGAGTTTTCGGGGAATTTTATCTTGGAGGATACATCTATCAGCTAAAGAAGATAATGTTAGTCTTTTTTTCCTTATATAAGCTTACCCTGACTTTCTGAAACTGTCAAAATCATTTCTTCTAGTGAGAGAACCTGAGTGTGGGAGTGATATTCGAATTGCTTTAAATTTGAAGATGTCAAAGTGAAGGTCGAGTAGATGCCTATCTTGGTTCCTTAATTAGAAGATCTCAGAGTTCTGTACTAAGATTTTAAAAGCAGGGTAAATCACTTCACCTTTGTGCTGTGACCTTTCATGCTTGGTTGCTGTTCCTTGTCACCACAAATTACAGTGATCAGAGACAATTTGGAAAAAGAAAGTGAGTTTGGGAGTTTTGAAGCATGTTGTCTTCCACATTTCCCCACTGTTCCATTTTTGTCTTGCTTTTAGAAGCTGAACTTCTCCCACCTATATACTATGACTGATTGGTGATTATGATGAGTGATTTCTGCATCTTATTTTTTATATATTTTTTTTTAGCTGAACCATCCTGCCACCTGTTGGCAGCTCAGCAGCAGCTCAGCTCGGGCCAGGAATTGAACCGGTGACCCTGTTGCTCAGAGCTCGCACTCTTCAGCGAGCTCTTAACCAACTGAGCCACTCGGCATCCCCCTGTATCTTATTTTATACACAGATATTTTCCTAACCAAAACAAATTTCCTTCCCCATAAGACTTGTATCAGATCATATAACAAGAATCTTCTCCACCCAAGCAACTAGAGGTCAGTTTTACATATTGGCTCTTAATATATATTTTAGTAATAATTATATAAATAACTGTACAAGAAACCACACACTCTAATGGAAACATCTTAGGCTAGGACCTATAGAAATCGGTGTTCTAATGTTAGTTCTGCACTGATTGTGTGACCTCAGCTGAAGGCCAAAATGACTTTTGTGCATTTTCCTTATTTGCAAAACGAAGATAATTGCTATTTCCTGGCTCAAAGCAAAGAACTTATAAAAGAACTTACAAAATAAATGTCAAAATGCTTAGGAAACAAAATAAGTGTGTGGGCTAACTTTAAACAGAAGAGGATAAAAGAATAAGGAGCAATTGGAATAAGCAAATTTAAAATCCATAAAAATATTTGAAGCTTTCTCTCAGCCGTTTTCCGACAGTTATCACAGTCTATTTTAAGCCTTGGCATTCTCTGCTAACGACATTGGAACAGATGATCCAGATTTCAGGAGGATTTGAATGTTGTTAATAAATACAAATCTGATTCCACTGAAAACTCTTCCTTCTATAATGGTGATTCTGAAAATAGCAAGAAGTGACTTCAGAAAGATATTCTAGCCTCCTGTTCCCCTCAGCCCTTACTTTCCAGATGTGTTACAATACTTCCTCTGTGTGAAAGCTCATCAGCCAGCTCTAGGGAGCTTTCATTCTCAGGCACTGACTTCAATAGATAGCGGTTAAATAGTAACCAAGTGTGCGGGTCTTTCCAAGAGAGGTTAAAGATGTTGGCAGTGAGAACGCAAGGCAGTTGAAAAGTATTTAAACCCAAATGATTAGTGGAGTTGTCCAGGCACCCAAAGGGACTTCTGTTGAGTGAATAGGAAAAAAAGATTGGCCTGCTGTTTTCCACAGATAGTTTGTGTTTAAAACATAAAGCAATTACAGGTTTTAAGTTTGATTCCCATGGTGCCTCTCCTTTCCAGAGCACAGCAGGGAAGGTTAACATTATTGGCACCGTTTGGACTGTTGAGCTCCGATAGTTGTAGCAAGTCTTTGTTTGCAGTTGAAAACAGACATTTTTTGAAAATTTGGTTTTAATATGTTGCTATACTTATCTATACTGTGTTCCTATTCGAATTTTTTAAGCAGAAAGATGATACCTACCCTCATCTTTAACAATTAACCTCAGGTCTTCAAAGGCTAGAATCACCTGAGAGGTTAATTGTGTGTTCACCTGGGAAGAACTCAAAACTGAAAAGATTGTGTGTGTGTGTGTGTGTGTGTGTGTGTGTATTTGTTTCAGACAAAGTTGTATGTATTTTTATAGTTTTAGTTTACTCTAGAACATATCAATGTGCATATCCAAGGTCCCATAAGGTCCTTTTGATTTCTTAGTTAACTAAGACTTTGAGTTAGGCTCACCTAGCAGGCATAATTGAATAACAGACTGGATTCTTTTTCAGTTGCTATGATAAAGGTAGAGAAATATAAAAGATTATCTTTAAAAACAAAGTCAGACTTGTTTACCACTGGGACTTCATTCCAAAACACTGCTTAGCATGCTGTATTGTGCTCCGTATATTTGCAGATTCAATAAAGGAATGAGTCTTCGGCATTTTATTCCCTGTCATATAATACAATATGGCAGCTCTGACCCTGTCCTAAGCTGTGTACCTTGAAGGTATGATGATGTACATGGAATAGGTTAGAGTTAATGTTTAGGTGAGGACATTTATATTTGATCTACCACTCCAAACTATTTTCCTATGTGCATTGCAGTTAGAGGTGTGCTGAACTAAGCAACTACAGGTCTATATTCTAAACCTTATTTGAATACATGACTCATTTATCTCAGATGCAAAATGGATATTTTAGTATCATTCCCATCTATCTTACAGAATAAACATATAAGTCAAAAGAGAAAGTGTACACAGTCTTTTTGAAACTCTAAAGATGCTATGCAGTCCAAATGTGAGAGATTATTTTTCAGGATAAATGAGAAGCATAATCTGTATGAGCATTTCTGGTCACTAGGAAAAATAACATACATGTGAGGATCAATAAGCACAAGTACTTTTTCCTTTTATGTGGGATTGAATAGGAGAGACAAGCCTATAAGCAATACATTGAAATGTTAGCATAGTATGTTTGTTAATGCAAAACTGAATATACAATCAATTAACCTATCGTGTAGTTTTCTAAACAATAAGGTCAGGGCTATATTACTTAAAGCAAAATGTTAAATGCTGAATACATATGGGATTTTAACAAATTAGTTAATATTTCACCCAGGGACTAATCTCCCTTCAGTTCACTGCCCTGCATAATTATTTTTATATCTCTTATTTATTTATGAAATATTATATATTGTTGTGGCCCAAGTGTGATTGAATATTAGTTAAACACAATACAATTTATTGCTGATTGTCTTGTTCCAGGAGGAAATAACCTTGAGAGATATTTTAAATTTGGGAAGTCAAAAAAATCACAGAACTTCTTTTTTAAGATTTTTAAAAAAGTTTTAAATTGGGGAATTGGGGGGATGGGAACAGTGCTGGGGAATTGGGGGAAGGGGAGCAGACAAGTTGCTGTCATTTTGTTCCTCAGTCTAGTTGTAGAGGACGTTGCTTCACTGGCCCAAGTTGGCACCTTCATTGCGCTCTTC
>NW_017732232.1:352917-355353 GCF_001890085.2 Hipposideros armiger
AAAAAAAAAAAAGTAAGAGAGAAATTAGAAGTAAAGTGAAAATATATAATTTTATAAATAAACTAGGACTGCACAAAAATCTGAAGATTATAATAAGTAGCAATATTCCAAATCAAAGTGGCTTAAAGGAAAGCAAAAAAGCATTAAAAAGGCATTATTGCATGACAAAACTGAAATGTCCAGGGGTAGTTCTAGGTTAAAGCATAGCATAGCTGGATCCAGGTATTCAAACAATATTGTCAGAAAATTTTCACCCTCCATGTTTTGGCCCTGATTTGATCGGTGTTAGCTTCATTCTCAGACAGGAAATTACTTCAATGCCAAAATGGCTGCTGGCAGACTCAGGCTTACTTCCAAAATCTATCACACTCAACCATAGTTTGGCTTTTTACCAGTAGTTCAAGCAAGAAGCCCAAGGTGGATGCCCATTAACTTTGATTGACTAAGCTTAGTTCACATGTCTACTGAACAAATCATTGTGGGGAGAGCAAATAGGGTATCTCACCAACAAATTGTAGATGATGGACCCAATCCCAAAGGGAAAGAGTGGAGTAAGGTTTATCCAAATTACATGAGCAGAGAGTCAAAGAAACAGGAAACGAGCAGTTGCACAAAATCAATAAATGTTCACTGTAGAAAGTGGCACAGTAGTGCGAAAATTTTCAGAAAATGTAGTGAAATGTTCAGATAAGGGTGTCATAGAAAGAAAATAAAATAACAAGAAAGTTTCATTATTTACAGGAGGACATCAAATCCTCCCTAAATTAAATAATACTGGATATTAGATCATTGCAGAATGGATATTGTGAGTTACTTGTAAAATATACAAGAAGAGGATAAAGGAGTAGAATTAAAAGATCAAGAAAACATATTTGAAATTCTAACTGTCGTTTCGTGAGAAGAACATTTTAAGGCTTCTATGTGATGAAGTTTCAGGTCAAAATTATTGTCATAGTTATAGTATTATGTGGTAATTAAATATTTCATCAAGTCATCTAAAACCATTTAACTCCATGGAAGCTAGAGTAAATGTAACCATTAGTGTAGTGACATGTTTAAAAGCATGGGTTCTAGAGCCAAACTGAGTTTGAATCCTAGCTCTTCATTTTGCTATTTGTATGAACTTGGGAAACCTACTTAAGCTCATTTTGCCTTACTTTACTCATTTTTCCACTGCAGCATTATTTCCAATAGTCAAGATAAGGAAGCATATCTAAGTGCCCATCAGTAGATGACTGGATGAAGATGTGTTACATATATATAATAGAATATTACTTGGCCATAAAAAAGTATAAAATCTTGCCATTTGTGACAACATCGATGGGCCTAGAGGGTATTAAGCTAAGTAAAATAAGTCAGAGAGAGAAAGACAAATACTATATGATTTCACTTATATGTGGACTCTAAAGGACAAAATAAACACATAAATGAAAAAAAAATGGACTCACAGACCAGGGAACAAACTAATGGTTGCCTGATTAGAAAGGGATTGGGAGGCTGGGTGAAAAAAAGTGAAAAGATTAAGAAGTACAAATTGGTAGTTACAGAACAGTCANTAATGACATGTTCAGTGTGTGGGAGGATGTGAGAGTAGGAAGTCAGGGGATAAATATTTCCTGAGAATAAAACAAGCAGTGGCAAAAATCTAAGTGTCCGACACTATCAGTAAACCCTGCAAGGTCCAGACTAGTTTGTAACACAGTGTTGATTTTTTTTTCATAGAAATAATGTATTTAAACAAAAAATTGATTTGGAGAGGTGTTTGTATGAGTTTTCTATTGCTGTGTTAGACATCACCACACATTTACTGTCTTAAAACAGTGCACACTCATTATCGCACAGTTGCTGAGCCATCAGGAGTCCAGGTACAGCTGAGATGAGCCCTCTCACAAGGTTGCATTCAAAGTGTCAGCCAGGTTGCTTTCATATCAGTAAGTTTGATCAGGGTAGAATTTCTTTCCAAGCTTCTTCAGGTTGTTGGCAAAATTTATCTACTTACCATTGTAGGATTAAGGAACCTGTTTCATAACCAGCTGTTGGCCGGGGAGATGCTCAGCTGAGAAGCTACCCCAACATTCGGCACCTCGTGGCCTTCTCCAAAGGCAATTTACAACATGGCTGCTTCTTGAGCAGAAGGAGAAAAATCTCTTTCTAACCTCAGGAAGGGACCACTTGCTCATGTGAGGACTTTTATCTGATTCATTAGCCCCCCCCCCAGAGAATCTTTCTTTTGATTCACTACACATCAACTGATTTGGGATTCTAATTATATCTGCAAGATCCATTTACCTTTGCCATATACAGTACCTCGTCATAAGAGTGAATCCCAGCATATGCACAGTTCCCGCCTGTGCGCCAAGGTAGGGTTCTACAAGTGTGCACACAACAAACAGGACAGGGATCCTCAGGGCCATCTCAGAACTCTGCCTGCCACAG
>NW_017732232.1:364620-381617 GCF_001890085.2 Hipposideros armiger
GCGGTTTTAATGGATGCTGGTTTAAGACAAAAGATTCCTGCATCAAAAATAAAGAACTTAAATTATTCAAAACACCTGCCATTTTTTTTTTCTGTTGACCAAAGTCTTACCAGGTGACATGGAAGGGCCCAGGTAGATGCTACACATATAGTAGATTTGTATTACAGCTAAGGATTCCTAAGAATAAGAAACTTAAATTTTAAAAAAAATCCACTGCAAGCAAACCCGCTTGATCCTTGTCCTGGAGGGAGACACAATATCTATTTTCCAAGGCTGTTCTCTAGCCTTTTAAAAAGGCTACAACACTTTTTGCAACACTTTTAAAAAGGTAATCAAGGCAATCTTTACCTCTGTTTGCAAGAAGCAAAGCAATGCAAGACACGTGTAAAAGATTATCCCCTAACAGGTTGTTTGAGTCAATAAATTTATTATTATTATTAAATAAACTTTACACTTTTATTGGACTTATATTTTTCATTCTACCTATTTAGCTCTTGTGTGTATAATTAATAATATCTGACCAATCCAATTAGTGCAAATAAGACAAGTAACTGTTATAATGTATATCCAGACACAGAATCAAGTCCCACAATAAGACCCTAATAAGTCATCATTTTATTTCTTAATAGGCCTCAAGTCAGGTTTAGGGATTTTCCAGTTTTCATTTTTTCCCCACTACTGACTTGTACTTTCACATAAGGCCTTGTTATTAACAAAATAATTTTATTTCCTTAATAGATATGAAAGTAACTTTTGTGTTTTATAAAGTACTGGTGATAATAGCAACAATAACCCAGAAAACAATCCTCCATAAGAGCCCACATTATTGCTGCTTAATAGTTTTCCTTAATGCTTTTTTCTGAAAATTTCATGGGGAATTGCTTCACACAGTTAAAGTACAAATATTATAGAGAGAAAAATTAAGAAATATAACCAACAGGGAAAAGCTAAATAGCATTATGAGAAGAAATAGAGGTGTAAAATTGCAGAAGATTAAAAAAAAAAGTCAATAAGATAAATGAGTATATACAACTGGAATAAAATAGCTTACATTAGCTAGCCATAAAATATGACTTATTAGGGGTTTTCTTTCAGTAGTAAAACTAATTTTAAAAACATGCAATACATGTAACCAGCATAGAAAATACCTGGAAAGAAGAACATCCACCACAAGATAACGGTGGTTAAGGGTGCAAGTAAACTCACACATCCTATTAGTAGGTTCACCAAGGAACAGTCCTGGAGCTGCCAACAAAGTGGTCTGAATTTCCTGCCAGAAGACTAGATGCTGCTCTGTTAAAATTAAAAGAGAATAAAGTCTTGTGAATTAGTCTGTGACTTGTAATATCTACTTTCACAGGTGGAATAAAGCAACATCAATAGTAAGAATTAAGAGCCCTGCTTATAAAAAATGTTGCAAAAATTAAAAAAAAATTATATATATATATATATATATATATATGTATTTATATATATACATACATATATATATATATATTTTTTTAATTTTTGCAACATTTTTTATGTATGTATATATATATACATATATATATACACATACACACAAACACTATGGTGTGTATGTGAGTGGCTTTGTGTGTGTGTGTGTGTGTGAGGGGGGTGTAAAACTTATTGGCAAATAAGAATCCCTCATAACTGCATAGTTCTTTATCATTTTCAGTAGAATTTTCAATTTAATACTCTAAAACAAGTTTGTTTTATTATAACTATTATTCTGCCTTCATTTGACAAATCAAAAAAATCTGAAGTTCAGAAAAGATAAGAAATCAGTGACTCCTGTCTTAGATCTAATGAGGTGTCAGACTGAAATTTACTAAATTCCAGTTTATTTTGACCCTTAAGGGATATGCCTTCCACTGGAAACTTCTTCACCTCCATTCAGAATCTGGTAAAAGGCAAGCTTTAGTCTGAAGATGGCTCTTTCTTGGGTCATTTCTTATATCTAAGTCTGTGTATAATTAAAGTGGTTAAAAGACCTAAAGAGCTGCTAACTATTTTTATTTCATGGATATGAAAACATATGATTTATTGTAAAGAGTAATGTGTTTAGATTTTGGTAATAATTCCATGCTACCATTTTATCATGGCTACATGGATTAAAATAATAAAAAAAATAGCTGATCACAACCAAGTATATGATTTTCCCAAATATATTTCTATAGGAAAAAGACATTCATAATTTCTTTTTATCCTTCTAAATAACTGAAAAATAATTCACAATAAACATATCATGTATATGTTTTCTTGGAAAATATGACAGGAAAAAAATGAAAGTTGGATTGGAGAACACTTTGTTTTATTTTTAAAGACTGAAACAGTTCTATTATTGGAGAGCATTTTAAATGCCTCAGAAATGGCAGGCTCTCTCAAAGCACTTTTTAAAACATGTCAGGAATTACGGTGGTTGAATCCCCCCACTTCAACCTCCTTGTCCAAGAAAATAGATGAGGGAATACATGAATTTTAGAAACCAGTTTCGTGGCTGCAAACAGAAGCCAAAAGTCACAAAACTAACTGAACAGGAGCAGATTTAGAGCATGGCTGTGGTTACAGGTGCGAGCCCTTTAAGAGGTACATCCTATAAGGAGGGCACCAATCCGTGTGCAGAACCCAGATCGGGATGGGAGGCCAGAAGTGCCTAATAGGGACACATTTGTTGAATCAGTTACTGAGGAAGAGTATCCAGATATCACAGGTGAGGAAAAGCCTGAGACTCAATCTCCCTTTTTTTCACCAAAATAATGTTTCCATTACTCCCAACAGAATCTACAAAACATAACCCTTATGTCAATATAAGTGCAAGAAATTGGATGTCTCTGTTACTCAGCAATAACATAGAGACAGAAAATTCACTTCCAGTAGCAGCCCCAGATTTTCATTGGATACACAAGTAATTAAGTTCAGATGCACCCCTTCCTTACCTCCTGTCCCTTGTGTGGATCTGGTGCCTTCCTACTGCTACCAAGAATACGTTCATTTATTCATTCAACAATCTATCCATTAATTAAGGAATTCATCAAATATTCACCAAATGCCTTTAAAATGTCATTGTGGGCTCATTGGTGGGCAAGATGTAATCCCTTATCTCCTGAAGATTATAGGCTGAAAATTTAATGATAGTCTTCCATATAAAGTGTTCTCACTTGTCATTCCATTTCCCTTTTGTTCTCCATAGTGTCCTTTCTTCTCTAGGGTAAGATCTGTACTAACAGCAATAGTTGATAATTGCTGGATGTCTTAACTTATCCCAGAGATAATAGAATTGCATTTTAACCAGAACTTTCTAAAGATAATTATACTAACCAGGGACCTGGTTCTCTGCATCTCTCATGAACTAAACTTGCCATTTGTTTGCCTCCCCTACATGACTCTTGACTTATGTGAGGCTCAAATTTCCTATTTTTGCTCCCACATTCTCTAACAATGCCTGGCAATGTTCATGAAACAAATGGAACTGAAATGAAATGCTACAACAACTATTTACTTAGTACTGGTTCTACCCAGACCATAAACCATTTAAAAACATATTGCAAGCTAATTATTTTTGAAGTTCTGTTTTCTGGTTTGAGTAGTTTCTAAACAAAGTCTTACAATAAAAACTGAGGTTTACATATAGATAACAACAGGTTTTTGTTTGATTGTTTGTTTTGGTTTGATTACCTGAATTACTTTAGGTGTTTCTAAAATAAATAACTTTGATTCTACATTTTGTAGAACATCATTCTCTCAGACAAAATGAATAGACACAGCAAAAAATACAGGTTTTGAATTATTTGATTGTGACAAATTATAATTTTCTTTCATCTACAATTCTTTGTCAATGGTGAGCTAATTGGTACATAAAAGTCAAAAGGCGTTTATGATCATATTATAGGAATCCTAAATTGCCAGTGTGGCTACTATTAACCAAAGGCAACTTGCACATAAACAGAAAGATAATCTTTTTTTTATTGTGAAATACACATTTTTTTAAATTAGTTTTAGCTGTACAACACAGTGCAATAGTTATACCCTTCACCCCTTGAAGTGACAACCCCCCTCCCCCAATCCACCCGCCACTTCCCGCCCCACCCCTCCAATACCACACACACCATAAAAACAGACACATAGACCAATGGAACAGAATAAAGAGCCCAGAAATAAATCCATGCATATACAGTCATTTAACCTATGACAATGGAAGCAAGAATTTACATTGGAGTAAAGATAGTCTATTTAATAAATGGTGCTGGGAAAATTAGACTGACACGTGCAAAAAAATTAAAATGGACCACCTACTTACACCATATACGAGAACAAATTCAAAATGGATTAAAGACTTAAATATAAGACCTGAAACCATAAAACTCCTAGAAGAAAACATAGGGAATAAATTTGCGGATATTACCCTCAGTAATATTTTTACTGAGATATCCCCTCAGGCAAGGGAAATAAAAGAAAAAATTAACGTATGGGAATACATCAAACTTAAAAGTTTTTTCACAGCAAAGGAAATCATCAATAAAAAAAAGGCAGCCCACTGAATGGGAGAAAGAATCTTTAAAAACTGATCTTTGTTTTATAAATTTTCTGTTCTTATCACCTCATCATTAGTCCCTATTTCTTATATAGCACCTGAAATCAATGAATGAAATAATATCATGAAAACAAGAGTATAAGAATTCTTTTTGAGAATAAAGAAACCTGTGATAGAAAAAAAAAAGTCGTTTGTGGAAGAGAAAGAGCCTTAATTCCACTTGACTTTCCAAGTCTTTAATAATTTTCAAAATTAATTTTTATCAGAAAACTGAAAGAATTGATATAGAGTTTAATGAGTGGGTTGAAACAAAAGAGATGCATTCATTCACTTACTTATTTGTTACACATATTAAAATACCTATCAGTGTCACAGACTGTAGTGAGCGCAAGACTACAGTAGTCAGCAGATAAACAAATGAACAAAAAGCCATGGTGTCTGCCATCATAGTATGTATATTTTGGCAGAGAAGAGGTCAATTATTGATAAATAATTAATAAATATAAAGTTTCAATCAATTTCAGTGCTGTGAAGTTCTTAGAAGTGCCTATAACAGGAGGACTTGTGTTGAATTGTTGAACTTAAATGACAAATATGAGAGAATTAGGCAAAAAGAGGAAGCATATTCCATGTTGCATTTTAGAAACACAGTGATCACAGCAGATTCACAAATGTTTCCACTATATCCCCTTATGCAGAGAAGCATTAATTTATACCCCACTGACGCGGGACGCAGACAAAAGCTGTTCCCCCAAAACAAGATCTCAGTGCCTTCACCCACTTTGGACTAGGACGACCTCACACTTCAGTTTGCCCTGGGTCCTCCTAGGTTATGCCTATTGTCCTGGTTTAAATTTTTAATAGCTCCCCATTTACCCTCAGAAGTGTGCTTATTAGGACAATAAATTACACTGGCAACATTTCTTTACACTCGTATTTTATCCTAAATATTCATGGAGACATTTAATTGTGTGCCAAAATAAGCCTGTATTATTTTATGTACAAATAGGCAATGAGGAAGGTGATACTCAAGGGGAAATTATTAGTCTCAGAGCAACTGCAATTTGAGTAAAAGCAATTTCAATAGACTACTCAAACACATAATTTAAAACTGTTTAAATAATGCAGCCTCATCCTTGATGGCTCCAAGAGACAAAAAATTCAAACAATTGACCATAGTTATAAGAATTCTAGAAATACAAAACAGGATGAAGTAACTATACAGTAATCAATGACAAAACAATGTGAGTTACTGTTGTTATTAATTTTAAAGATAGTGTCTTTGTGCATTTTTATTAACTTCCCACCTCATTTTGCAATCATTCATTTATCCACTTATTTATTCATTCAGCAAGTATATTCTAAGTGCATATAAATATCAGGCACTGTTCAGTTCACGGTGTTGGGGATGTGGTGGGGAACAGCACAGAGGAAAAAGAATCTGTCTTCATAGAGCTTGTTAGTATGTAAATACTTTTACATTTAAGAATAAACTATAAAACTAGCTAATGTTAAGTGGTAGTGTGCTATGTAGTTCTTTTATCAATATAAAAGAAAGTATAGGGTCAAGGCCAGGGAAAAAGAGGTCAAACTGGCAGTATATAAAGGGGCTTGCTATGATTAAGTCTTAGACTTGTCTCTAGACTTCCAAAAGCCAAACGGACAAAAGGAGATTCCATTAGTAATCATTTTTTTCCCCCTATAGGGGAATAAAATCCTCAGAAGTTCCAAGGATTTTCCAGGAACGATTTACACACACACACACACACACACACACACACACACACACACACACACACACACACACACACAGAACTGAATAAAATAACTCTAAGAGACATGATTAAAAGTTTCCAAAACTCAGTTCTACAGAGCTACTACATGTAAGAAAAAAATCAGAAAACTTGGAGAAATACAAATTCTCAGATTGTCCCCCTTGTATAATGCTTGTCAAGCAGCTCTGAAATGTAGTCTGATATGGGAATCCCTGTGATACTGGGCACCAAGCTCCATTTTTATTGAAAAATGGGTTCCCAGTATCTCAGGGATTCCCATATCAGACCACATTTCAGAGCCACCTGACAATCACTCTGGGTGGTGAACACACAATGTGATATATAGATGATGTATACTGAATTATACACCTGAAACCTATGGAACTTTACTAACCATTGTCACCCCAATAAATTTTAATTAAAAAAAATGGAGCAGGTCTTACAGGGTACAATCTATTTGAATGCAGAAATTATTTTTTTACAAACCAGAAAGGAATAAAATATAATAAATACACAGTAATGTATAATGTATATAATAAATATTAAAAAATCAATTTATCACATAACATTTTCCTAAATTCTGATACCAAAACATGATAAGAAAAGCCATAAAAGGGAAAAATCCTGACTTGTTACTATTAAGAGTATAAATTTTAAAATCCATAAAGCAAATACTATAAATTTAATTCAAGTATATTCTGAATCATTCACAGAAACCATGCAAAGCGTATTTCTGGAATAATGTTAAAAATAATTAATATATTAAATTATATTGGTAGAACAAAGAGAAATATCATTTTTTCCCATTTTAATAGTTGATATATTGCAAATCAATTCTAGATTAAAACAAAACAAAACACAAAATACTGATCCACTCATATACATTTACCTCACTTGCCACCCACAAAACTAGAAAGCCTACTACATAAGCACAGAGCTTAAATAAATGATATAAAGCATTATCATCATAAGTGACATCAGTAATTTAGTGCTTAAGTGTGTAAGGTATAAGGCAAGTGCTTTACATTCATAATTTAATTAAAAATTAGATGTAAAAAATCCAAAAATCTACTGTTTTGCTATTTCCAATTGTCAAGAATGAAATCAGCATGGTAGGGACAGAATTTTTTTTTTTTAAGATTTTTTCTTTTATTATTGGGGAATTGCAGGATGGGAACAGTGCTGGGGAATTGGGGGAAGGAGAACAGACAAGTTACTGTCCTTTAGTTCTTCAGTCTAGTTGTAGAGGACGTTGCTTCACTGGCCCAAGTTGGCACCATCATTGTGCTCTTCCTGGCCGAGGCAGATCAGTCGCCAGCTTCTGGACGGCCGCTCACAGTGGCTGCTTGGCCGCTCACGCTGGCTGCTGGTCACACACGGTAGCCCATGGCAACCCACTGCAGTAGGGGCTGCAGCTTACGCGGTCGCCGGCAACTCAGGGCAGCCCAGCTCTAGGTTGAGCTGTTGTTCAGCATCTTAGCTGTAGAGGGCAGTGTCACTGGCCCTCATATGTGGGATCCGAACCAGGGTCCTCTGGAGTCCCAAGCCAGCTCCTATCCAACGTGTCACTCGGCCGGCCCTAGGGACAGGATTTAAGCTTAGTTCTAATAGCCTTCAAAGCAAGAATGCATTATCAATATGCTCTGTTAAGTTAAATCTATAAAAAATTGGAGTTAGATACTAAAGGTGAATATTTCTGTGACTAAAATTGAGAACATCCTTTTAAATTATGACAGTGAAAGATTAGTGATAAATAAAATTATAGAAAAAGGACATGAACATAATTCTTTATAAGGCAGATAAAACAAACTAATAAAAGTATTTGTGTTTAGTTACTAAAGTCATTATCTTTCACATATAAAAGTTCTTGTTCATTAATATACAAGAGACACATATTCCATTGAAATTAATTTTAAAATTGAGAAAATAAACTGGCCAATACAATTGCAGACATATTTATACCAGAAGTTATAAAATATGCAAATTAAAACAAAATATTATTCTTGCCTATATAATATTCTGACAGAGTGAAGTGAAATGAGAGAAATATCTCTTTTATATGTCACTCTTTGGAGTATAAATTGATATGTCTTTCTGGAAGTATGTTAAATAATATATATCTAACATACTCCCAGAAATATTTTAAAATATTTTCATCATCGCTTACGTAGTGATTTGACTTTAACTAAATTATCCTAATGAAATAATATGAAATGTCCTCAGACTGCACACAAATACAATAACTATAGTGCTATTTATAATATACAAAAATTAAAAATAATCTAAGTGCACACAAAAAAGCAGAAAGTTAAATATTTGCTGCCTATCCACAGGCTACCATTCTCTTATAAACCTATTAGCAAGATTCTGTAATGTCTTAGGAACACAATCATTTTTTATTACATGAAAATAAAAATAATTCAAAAGTTGTACAAAATGGTTATTTTGAGAAAACAATGCAATATGTACAGTGTAGCCATAATTTTGAAGAGAAGCCTATACAGCCACATTTATTGATTCAATACTGGAAGTACTGTAACAATTCTAATAGTGGCTGTCTCTAAGACCAGGAATGTGAGTAATAATTATATTTCCTTTTTATACTTTTCTGTATTTCTCTTTTTATATTATACCGCACATGAAGTAATTTTGTAATCAGAGAAGTTCTGAAATAGTCCTAACAGAATGTCGTATTTGTAAAATGATTAATCTTATAAGAGTGTCTCTGTTCTTTAGCCACACTGATTTGTTCTTTCAGTAATATATGCAGACATAAGTGACATCGAAGTACTCAGAGACCTGGTTTTTAAGTCACTTGAAGAATTTTGCATCATCTTTATATGTGATTGTTACCACTTCTATGTCATCAGATAAAAAGAGGCACTAATAATTTGGTTGTCATAAGTCTTCTCAATGTTTCTTTTCCAGATAGCATGACAAAAGAGCATTGCTCACCAGGATTAGAAATACCATCAAATTCATAAGTTCCTATCAATGAGATGTACATGGTAAATAATCATCTTCCTCTTTTCTCTACAACTTGGCCAACTTTAAAGAAAAATAAAAATTGCCATAAGCACAGAGATGAACACTGTGTATGAGCGCCTTATATAAACATAATATATTGCCTTCCAGAATTTAGTTCTCAGTAAAGTTCTAGTGTTGCTCTCTCAGTTGTGAGCAGGATGTGTTTTATTAAATGACTGCATGAGTTATAAGAACATTTGAGAGCAAATCTTCAAAATGTTTTTCATACAAAGCCGATTTACAAACCTGCTGAAGAAGGAAGGAAATTGGGTAACAGTTCTTAAAAGCCATCAGCTTTGAATAGATATTATCCTCAAGAAAAGGAAATTGCATCTGGGTAGCTTACACTGAGCCCAATTTTGTTTTTCATTGTGCAGTTGGCCTCCCTTAAATGGAGAGGACAGAGAAATCTTGTCAATGCTCCTTCTTGGGTTGTCTACAAGCCAAACTTATGTTTAATTCTGTGAGAGAAAAACTGACACAGAAATAGCTTTCTAAATGATACATCTTCGTTTTCAGTTTAGTTACATTTAGCCAACAGTTTATGTGAAAGCACACCCCAATAACACATCGGAAATCTGTCACTACATAAAAATATTTGTAAGTATGCAGAGGAAAGGCCTACTGTTTTGCCAAACAGTCTGATACACCGGAAGGAGGGTACAGACAATATTAAAGCATTACTTCTGCCTTCTATGAGGTTGCAGTTCATCTGACATGATATCTATTGAATGCTTTCTCTCTTCCTGGAGCTCAGCTATTAATAAGTACTTTGCAATGATTACCTCACTTAGTCTTTAATAATGTATCGAAATATGTATTATTATCCTTATTTTACAAATGAAGCCATCAAATTCCAAGAGGTTAAGAATCTTGCCTAGATGGTACATTGAGTAAGTGGAAGGGCTAGGATTTGGAACTCTGTTGGATTCCAAAATCAGTGGTTTTAACACTATATTAAACTACTTTATCCAGGTAATTTGGATATAATTCCACCATGAGTTACTGCATCATGCTTTCAATCGTTAACAGTTATTTCCACTTTGCTAAAATAGAATACATTTCTAAAGAACGCATATTTTATTAAATGCTATTTGAGGTAATCCCTTTCCCTCTGGTTTAGAGACAAGGAGTTATTGAATCTCAAATAATAAAACCTGAATTAATATCAAATTAGCAAACTCCATATATTTGCACACTGAGTTTTTATTATATGCTTTGAACTAGCATCCAACTATTTTTTAAGTTACTATTAAAACTTGAATCAACATTGTTTCAACATCTATCTTTCTCTTCATACATCATTGCAGACACTAAGGTCAGCTAACATATTTCCAATTGAGTCTCAAATTTTATCCACAAAAAAACCCCCATAATCTATATATTTTAAATGAGTTATTATGTATGAAATTATCAATATGACTTTAATCAACAAATTTCCTTTGTCAACTTTGTATGACTCAATTTATTTAAATTACTTTTTCCCTAATGTATATATTCAAATCAATTAATAATGGCATTTCACTGTTATTTAATATGTTATCATTTGCAACCTTGTGATAAAGTACTTTCTGGAAAGAACTTTTTTTAATTGTATGGATATAAAAATATACAAAAGTTTGGGTAATCATGATAGAAAATTTTATCGCAACTATTTCAGTATTTTAGCAGTACTGGTGGGTATCTTGCTGATGTTTGGCATTTATCCACCAAAGAAAATACTTAGTACTTAAAAAGGTACAGTCGGTAAAGCAATTGCTTTGTGGTAAAATGCCAAACTTTTACTAAATCCTTCAAAACTCAGGGTGGTAATCCAAATTAAGAGGACTATACTGGCTCCAGATCTTTGGATTTTACATTCTCCACTCCTCTCCAATATGGGTAATTTAAATAGTTCTCAGTTCTCTCAAAAGGAGAGACATCTGTATCAATGTCAGTTTATATAGAACTAAAAACCAAACTTAGGAGTTAACTGAAAGAGAAATATGACTTCCTTCCATAAAGAATTAACAGATTTGGCTGAGTCAACTGACTATAAGCATCGATATGGCCTGAGAGTCATTTAGAATTTTCCTAACATGGTTGTTTTTGAAAGGCATTAAGGAGTCATTTTACACTCATATCCTAATCAACCAAAATGTATTTGACACATTCAACAATGATGGAAGGACTGTCATGAAGATATAATCACACCTCTTTATAAGAGAAAAAAAAAACTATGGAAACATGAGATAGCATTCATTCTGGTACTGGAGACGGCTCTTTTCATTTACTTAACTAGGCTTTGGAAATTTTTTATTTAAAATTCATATCTGTGGCAAGTAGAATAATTTCCAGCCAGCATACTCAGTTGTTCAATACAGGCGCTCCATAAATCTGCTCAACAACATAAACACGCTGCCTCAGAGCGATCTCACGAATTAAATAGCCTGTTTCCCGGGGAGAGAAAAGTATAGAACAAAATTAATAGTACAGCTACTGTCGATGGGGAACTACCCTCCAGCCTGAATCATTGCAGAAGAAGAGATGCTAACGGAGCTGATTTGAGTGAGTGTGAGTGAAATGCCTATGAACTCAAGAGAAAGGAGTAGGAGAGCTGATTGGAAGCATTTTGTTAATGAGCTGACTTGACAGAAATGAAAGTCATGTACAAAGCTAATTAAGGGAAATTGATGTGCATGATCTGCCTTTTTTTTGGAATACAGCCGGAGCAATCTCTGAGGCAGGGAATCCAGCGCCGGAAACATGTTCCAGGGATAAATGCTGATAAAAGGGGTTGATTTCAGCTGTTCTGGAGGGTATGTTTTTCACGCTCTGAAAGTTTGCTAACTCCAGCCATCCATGTCAGTTCTGTCCTGAGAGACACCTGCTTTTTGTAAGATTGTCAGGAACATTAAAAGTGTGAACAATTTGATACTGACCTCATTTTATTACCTAATTATAACTCCACACAGCCTTCACTGCATTGCTGACTCAGAAAGTGCTGTGAACTACCTACCATTCTACCCAGAGCTGAAAATCCACAGTCAGGTAGGGGACTTTTGTGCTACACCTTTCAAATTTATTTCTTGGTATTTCTTCTTATTGGTTTAAAGCTTCACTTTGTTCATGGCATTTATAGACATATAAAAGGTATATCTGAGAATTTACATTCTAAAGAATGTAAAAAACTTGAAAATATTCTAGATTGTTTTGGTATGCCCAAATCAACTTTCAGCAAAGTTTATGTAGATCAGATAAATGAACAAAGGAACACTGTGTAATGCTTCAAGTCTTTAAGGATTTATACATCTCATCTTTTTACAGGTAAGGGGGTAAAACCCAATGGAAGTTCCAAGGAAGTTGGGAAGAACCATTTGAATAAATTTTCAAAATTAAAACAGCAACCATTCATTGAGTAATTTCTATATGCTAATGACTATGCTAAGCACACAAAGACATTACCCTACAAACCTTGATTAAAAATACTTCTGTGAGGGCCAGCCAAGTGGCGTGTTGGTTAAGAACTGGCTTGGGATGCCAGAGGGCCCCGGTTCGGATCCCACATATGAGGGCCAGTGACACTGCCCCCTACAGCTGAGATGCTGAACAACAGCTCAACCTGGAGCTGGGCTGCCATGGGTCGCACGGCGTGGGCTGCAGTCCCCTGCTGCAGTGGGCTGTCATAAGCTACCATGTGTAGCCGGCAGCCAACATGAGCAGCCAGCAGCCACTGTGAGCGGCCATCCAGAAGCTGGCGACTGATCTGCCTCGCCAGGCAAGAGTGCAATGATGGTACCAACTTGGGCCAGTGAAGCGACGTCCTCAACGGCTAGACTGAAGAACAAAACAACAGCAATTTGTCTGTTCCCCTTCCCCTAATTCTCCAATAAAATCTTAAAAAAAAATACCTCTGTGAAATTACAATTCCCATTTTATAGAAAATTTAACAAAGAGCTAGAGAACCTAAGAAATTACCTATGATCACAGAGTTAGTAAGAAGAATAAAAAGGCTTCAAACTCAAGTCTTTCTCTAAAGCCAATGCTTTCCATTCTAAACACCTAGATTGCAAAATATAAGAATGGCATTTTTCCAAAAAGACTCTCATTTGGGGAATTTCCTAACCTCAGCCCTTTACCAAAGACCAGGCTACTGACATTGAACCTTGACATACAAAGTATTTGACACTCCAGACATCATAAAAATGTTTTTTAATGAATATTAACTAGTAGGTATTATTATTATTATTATTATTATTATTATTATTATCATTATCATCATCATCATTACTGTTATTTGATATCTGTATCCTAAAGGTAGGAAACAAGATGAATGAAGTACTGGAAAGGTACTCTTTGTATCTTTTTCACTTTTAAGCGTTTGAAAATTTATTCTGTATTTTATTAGCTTTCACTATATACCTTCACTCTCATGCTGAATAATTGACAAAAGGATTTCCTGTAAGTTCAGGATTTATACAATTTCTCAATTGAGTCTAAGCAATGTTTAACCATGGCATTAGTTGGGCATGTGTGACAGAAGATTGGGAGGGAGGGGACAGAAGAATCTTTTGCATGGGATTCAAAAAACCCTTCAGAGAAAGAATTTACCTTAAGGAGACTATACCTAATTCTGCACAGTGAGATAGCCTCTCCTGAGCTGTGAGAGGGAGGGGCAATTCAAAGTACAGCATGATGTCTGTTACTCAAATTTGTCATCTGGCCCATCCATTATGGGGCTAGGACTGAATCCCTGAAATAGTAAGGCTAAAGTATAAAGCCTGGAAAAATATTTTCCCTAAAAGCCCAATAAGGTTTTGAGGATACACAACATCATACACCATGAAAACAATATAATACGCTTGCAAACATAGTTTCAGTGTATGACTGTTCCAAATTATGTCCAAGTGTATGGCGTTGCTTTTACATATTGAGGGGACATACATGTAGAAGTGGCAGCAGGAACCTGTGGGGACAGATCACTCACTCAATGAAGGGGACCTCAATAGTGGTGGTGTCTGGTGCCTATCATTTGATAGCAGCAGGAATTAATGTCAGTTGTGACAGGTGGTGCCAACTATTTTGGAATCTCATAGGATCTGCAGAAAAAGCAGATCCCTCACAGAAGACAGTCTCAACTGTAGCACTGCTGAGTCAGCTTCTTAAATACATTGAGTGGGTTTTAGTAAACATGGTCAGAGCAGAAGAGCAGGGAGAGGAAAAGTGTATGCACTAATGTGGGTGATGAGTAAAGTTGTTCCTCATTCATGTGGTAACTCTACCCCCAACCAGAGACTTCCCCTGAAACTAACAGACATTTTGAACAGGGCTCAAGTTCCGATAAAAGTGAGTAGTTACAAGACTGGGAAATACTGTTTACTTTTGTTATTCATGAAAATTATAAGCGATTTCCTAGAAAACTGTAAGAGTTTTGCTAGAAGAATACCAAAAGAGTCTACTGATTTTTCACTTTTGCAAACCAAAGATGGGGTTCTAATGATGCCTCTCCAAACCTAGGCTGATATACATTTGATATATGTGGCATGAACATTACGACTTAGTTTGTAAATAGAAATAACTGTCTCCTTTTCTATTCGTGTGCCTCACTCATAGCCATCTTCTTGATCATATGCCTTCAATTCCATTGTCTAGAGAATATCTAATGTGAGGCCTAGGGTGTGAGTTTTAAGGGATCGCTGTCAGAGGGATAGGAAAATGCTGACCCTCTCTTAACTGGCCTCACCCTACTCCTGGCCCTAAAAGGCATCCTTATCACGCTCCTGATTTAATTGGAATGCTTTTGAAATTTTACCATTAAGTATGATGTTTGCTATAGGTTTTTGAAAGGTACTCATTATTCAATTAAGAAATGTTATCTTGCATTTTTAGGCTGCTACTCATTTTTTAAATTAATATTGAGTTTAAACAATTGCTTTTTCTGCATCGTTTGAAATGCTCATTTTTAAATCCATTATTCAGTCAGTGCAGTATGTTATATTAATAGATGCAAATGATGTTGATTCATTGTTTCATTCCTGAGCTAACCTCCTTTTCTGTAAAACCCAATTCAAATACCACTTTTTATCTGTCAGGCAAAATAATGTTTTCCTCCCTCCTCTAAATTGCTGCAGCACTCTATTTACCTTTTCTATACACTCTAGCATATTCTACCTTGTGTTGTATCTAGATAAGTGCATTTGTCTCTCCTACTTCATTTTTCCTCGTAATGAAAAGAATAATGGATTAGAAGCCAGAGAAGTTGAAATGGATTCCAAGTCTTCCACTTAAAAATATTTCTAAGGCTCAATTTCCTTTTGTATAAAATAAAGATCATAATGCATGCTTTGCCTGCCTTATAGATTTTTTTTAAGTAGCTGACATATGTTAATCACAGTATTATTCTGTAAATGTGGGGAATTTCATACATTTCATTTTTATTATTGATCATTAAGCTTCAAAACTTGCAAAAATTTTATTCAATATTGGCTATATTTGGAGATAAAAATTACGTTGAAAAGTTCTCTGTATTTCTATTTTAATACCATCCTAGCATGAATATGTAGTAGCAGTAGTCACATTGGATTATCAGCTATCCTTTCATGTGTTGTAAACCAGGTTGCCTCGTGGCTCACGATGCAATCTATGAAGGCCATACATCCTCTGCAAGAGAGGAAAGGTACAACAAGCACAAAGGGATTGCTGTTCTACTTGGATCGCGAAGATAATTGTTTGAGATCCTAGAGAGAAAATAATCTTGAAGGAAATAATTTGTGAAAAGGGTGAAAGGCTTTCCAAATTCTAAAAATTCCCCACTACACACTACACACACAGAACAAAGCTTGGGCATCAGTACACCAAATATTATAAGTCACAGGTACAGAAAACTCAGGTACTCTGCAGGATAAACAAAATAAAATCATTTTAGTTTCATGAGAAGGAGATCTACTTAGGGAATGACCCATCTATCAGTTAGTTATTTTTATAAAGAATAATAAACCTTAGTGGTTTACTACTTCTTATTAATTGTAAGTCTACACACTGATATGAGGTTATACTGATCTCAGTTGCTCCTGTGTCTGCAGTTAGCTTGGATGTCTTCAGTGGCTGCTGATATAGGGTGACCTTGGCTGGGATGAATCAATTCTGGTCCACATGATTTTTTTATTCTTCAGCATTGTAACTCAGGCTCACTTTCATGGTGAAGGCAGAGGACCAAATAGATAGTACTAAACTATAAAAGACCTGTTAAGACCTCGGCATGGGAATTTGTACAGCATCATTTCTGCCACCACATTCTATTGGCTAAAGCAAATCACAGAGCCAGTTCAAATTCAGAGTGAAGAAATAGATTCCACCTCTTGATGGGCAGAACTGCACATTTACATTGCAATGGACATGAATACAGGAAAGAATAGAGAACTGGGGGAATTTTTGCAATGTTCCCCACCTGTCAATGGCAAAATCCTACAACAGGTGTGTTAGATATGGTGACAGAAATGTAAAAAGCTGAGACAACTTGGCCACACACTCACCTGGTAATATGGACAGTGATGCCACAGGGTTCCAGTGCCCAGCAGGAAGCTGTAAAAAAGGGGACTTAATTAGAATATTTAGCTCTTTCATTGCTCCCATGTTAGTGAGGTGGATGTGATTAGAAGTTCTTGCATGCCCTGAGGGAG
>NW_017732232.1:385147-390722 GCF_001890085.2 Hipposideros armiger
ACCCTGAGTATCTTGGTAGTATAGAAATGACTTACATTGTTTTGAAAATTCTTTTCTGAGTGTATTGATCAAGAAAATCTCTCCCAAACTCTCTTTTGATGTGGCATCTACTAATACACCAAAGAAATACCATCCCAAGAGACACACATTGGGAGATGTTGAACTCTCAGTTTCCCCTAGCTTTAATATAGAATATGTTTCTCTGAAACCTCTCCTCTCTTCAATAGTGTATTTCCGAATCTTAAAGTTCCTGGATGAAGAGTTTCCTCCCATGTGGCACTCCCTCTTTAGTTCTGCCTGCACAGAAGCTGTCCTTGCCTTGGAGTCACTCCAGACATCCAGAGGATGGGCCACCCACACAGTTTTCTCCTTGGCCTTTGCCCCTGAAGTGCGCTCCCTGTCCTCTGCTCAGGGCTCACATCCATGTCCCAGTCCAGCACATTCTCCCACAGTCCACAGCAGTCTACTGTTCTACTCAGGCGCTGGTTAGGAGCACAGAGTCCGGGAACCCCCACCTCACCCGACCACCACCACCACCCAACCCTACATAGCCAGAGCTGGACAGGGGCTCTGCAAAAGACACAACATCCCACACTACCAGGATAAAATGAAACAGCTCTTTGGTAACTTTCCACAGGTCCATAGATGGGTAAGCTGCAAACAAGCAGAACAGCTTCAACAGGGACAACTCTCACTGAAATGTAACCCATAATCAATCCTCTTATTTGGTGCAATAGCTACGAAAGGACCTATTATCACAGGCTGAGGGAAAAAAATCTCTTTCCTATAAAGCTTCCACTCTGACTCTGGCTGCATAGAAGTCATGCTAACTGACTTTATTTTCTCAGCTTGCCCTGCTGTTTCTCCAACCTTTCTTAAATCTCTTCTCACTTAATTTTATTCTTCCAGGAGACACAGTTTACTGATTATTACCTACATTAAACATACTATTTTGTTTAGAGTTAATGCTTACTAAAAAAATTCAACCCCCTTAACCAATAAAATTTGATTTAAGAAAAATATACTAGGCTCTGTTGGTTGGGTATCTTTCATTTTTAAGTAACTTAGAGAAAACTAGCTTAAATAATCAGGAAATATATCAGCTCAAGGAACTCTAGCGTTTAAAGAAATATGTTCTATGTGAGGCTCAATTCAAAAGCTCAACAATGCTATAAAATACCAATTTCTTTTTGTTATTTTCTTCTTGCCTTAGGTGGTATGTGCTCCATCATAAGATTGCCTCACCTCATGGTAACTGATTGGCTCTTCAAGCTTCAGAGCCCACATGTGTCAATGTTCAAATCAAGCAGGAAGAGTGACAGCCTCACCCTTCCTGAAGATCATGTAATAGTCTCAGGCTTCATTCTAATTGATTCAATTAGGCTATTTCCCTACCCAAGAAAACTGAAATACTGAATGCCTGAGGTCTTGAATTACCAATTATTATTAACAAAGGGTTGGACTGAATGGTTTGAAATAGGTGTGCCTTTGGGAATGAGTCAATGCCATTCGAATCACATAGTGGGCTTTCTTAGAATGGATGGATGGATGGGAGTAGAAGCTTCAGAGAAAACTACAATGTTCCTCGCGCGCGCTCTCCCATACACACACTCACCCACTCACTTAAAAATCTATATTTTTATGAAAAACAAAACCAAATAAATCTGAGAGAATTATAAACATTTCACTGCAGCTGATTGGTCTTAGGGTGGGCTTCTTGCCCTAAAGCAGCCAATCTGTAGGCGGTAAAAGATGAAGCGAGCCAATCAGACTCTATCCTTGATGGTTGAGATAAACAGTGTTGTGTTGTTGGAGCTGAGCTAGAGTTAGAGCCCTGAGATCTGGCAGGAAACCAAAGGCCTTGCAGGAGAAAGGCATAGAGGATAGCCATGTCTGCAGTATCCCGGTTCCTGAAAGCTTTTGGCCCCGTTTCTAAGAGAGCAACTCCAAATCTCATTCCGAATTCCCTGCTGCTAGTATTGCACTCCATGTCTTCTTTCACAACCACCGACCCCTTACATGTGGTATTTCACATGAGTTTCTGTTTCATATAAATGAGACAAGCAAACTGGAGAACATACAATGAAAGCACTCTGTTTCATCAAATAATTCACTGTGAGGTTCCTTGAAAAATATCTTTACTTCTGTTATATTTAAATTTACCTTACAAATTTATTGGACATGTCCAGGAGCAATTGCTTAAAATGAAGTATATCCTAGTCAAACTTAAACAAAAACCCATATATATTTAGTTTTTCTTTAAGATTGCTTACCAGAATTTTAAAAAATAAGAAATGCGGCCTTGCTCCCAACACCTCTCCCCAAAAGTACTAGTTTATTGCTAATACACGCTAGACAATAACAGCCCTAGGCTGAAGATCCATGTGGCCTGCAATATATATGACACTTATTTAAATCTATGAGGATTTTCTCCCTGGTTAAGTCAGGGAAAGTTGAAATGCCTATTCTCAATATGTTAAACAGGAATGTTAACCTGCTTACCCATTTATTATTGAGTAAAGTATGTACTCTAGTTCTAATTTACAAAATATTTCTAAAATACCTTTAGACGAAAATAATTGTTACGATGCTTCCAAATAACCATTATTGGATTTAATAAATTAATCCTTTTTTTTTAATTTTAGTACTATCATGATCTATGAAGCCACAATTATAATCTGAGTTATAAAATTTTCTAGTATTCTTTTTTTCTGAGAGGAAAATGTAAATTTGGTAAGGTCACAAACCTTGCCAACACAGAAGAGCAGTTGACACGCTGCTNTAAAAAAGGGGACTTAATTAGAATATTTAGCTCTTTCATTGCTCCCATGTTAGTGAGGTGGATGTGATTAGAAGTTCTTGCATGCCCTGAGGGAGACAAGGACATGGCAACTGAGTTGAAAATCAAGACCTGCTATGCAATCAATAGCAAGGGGCAAGCTAACGAAACCAGGGCTAAAAATTCTGAATAGGGTGCCAGGTGGGCACTGGACCTATTTGGGAGACCACTTCATGGATGGTATAGATGCCTGACCACTGTGCTATACAGCTGAAGGTGAAGCTGAATAATATTGTATGTCAACTATAATTTAATATATAGATAGTCACAGGATGTGGAGTACAGCATAGGAAATACAGTCAGTGGAATTGTAACAGCTACATACGATGTCAGAGGAGTAGTAGATTGGGGGAGGGGGTTTATCACTTTGTGAGGGGTGTAAATGTCTAACAATTACATTGTTTTGTACACCCAAAACTAATAAAAAAAATACAAAAAGAAAGATCATATAGATAATGTCTGAACCATGGATAAGAAATTTAAAAAGAACAGGTCCTAACTGGGTGAAAAAACAATTTATATGATCTCTAGCTCTAGACCAGCTAAAACGCTAAAGTGGAAACCAACAAAGAAAGAAAATGTAGCACACAGATTTCCATCTTGGAGTGCAGAAGTGTTGGAGTGAGGACCAGAAAACTGAAAACTGAACAGTTACTCAAGAGAAACAAGTGCAACAAAGTTATCCAAAGATGAGATCCATATATCAGAAGAGATTGAGATACCCCAGTTTGGCAACTTAAAAAAAGCATATATTACCTAATGATTGGGAAGTTAAGATTAGCTCAGGTATATATAAAATACATTTCAGAGAAGCAGTAAGGGACCATTCTAGACTTCAGGGAGGCTTGTTAAAGAGAAATAAAACAAAATATACTACATTTACAAATATTACACAAGCATATGATCATATGAACACTTTACATAGGCATGTATGATCTCTGTATCACTCTCTGTTTCTACAGAAATGATTCCATAATGGGTTAAGGAGTACTTGCACCTATTAGGTGGCGAAACAAAGGCATTAAAGTATTTAGAACAGAACATACTCCTGCTGGGGGAAAAAAGACTTTATTTAATTCTCTTCTGAGTTTAAATAGAAATGATCACTTTATAGGTCTTGACTGTAGATTGTCTTGAGAAGCCTGAAGGCCCGAGTATTACATGCTGGTGAACAAAGCCATATGAACCGGGTGGCTGAAAGCCCCAGTCTAGAGACTTAAGAGTTTTCTGCAGCTGATAGCGGTCATGGAGAGGAGACACCACTGCCCAGTCTCCAGTTACCTTTCTCCAAGCTTTTCAGATCTGAACAATATGTCAGTTTAACAAGAGGGTCTCTATAATGCATTCCAGATTTCTCTCACCTCTTCACAGCATTTTCCTTGATTATCAGGACCTAGGAGAATAATAAAGTTCCTTGTTCTAGTTTGCTGAACCCATATCTGACTCTCTCTTCCTCAAACACTTCAGTCTTTCACGGTCCTAGCGGTCAAATTGTGTTCACACAATCTTTGTTTGTGACCTGAGCCTAATATGCTAAATGTTCGTGTCTGATCTTTACCATGGAATAGGGTCATCTGTCATTAGACACCCTTCATCATTCCCATAGGAGGATGATGTTGTTTCAGTCAAATCTGTAATAAAATAATGTTCATGAGTCCCGTCTAAGTCTATTATGATCTAATAATTAATCAACCATTATCCAACTCTTTACCTGAGCCACTTGATTTTCCTATTTACATGTAATTCAATGTGCTTCTCAATACTTTATAGCATGTCAAGATTTTAATACAGTTTGGCATCATTATTTCACATTCAAACAATTATATGAAACACTCCTATTTAAAATTCAGGCTTGTCATTGTCCTTATTTAATTTCCATTTAATTTGTTTTTTAGCATCGCAGTTTATAATTATGCATGCTAAAAATGACAAATTTTCATATTCTTCTGGTGACTGACTAAACAACTCTTCCTTTATATTACATTGTTTTTGCCTAACACTTCACTGAACTATGAAAACCTAAGCAACTATTTCAAATGGATTTTGCGATATTTACTAAGATATAATCTGAGATTCGAATCTTCTGGTACATCATGAGGTTACTCACCAGAGAGACAAGAAGATAGATGGCTATGCAGCATTTACGCAGTGTTTCATACTACTCCTTAAAATTGCAATACAAGGCCATCTGCTCATATAATTTCAACATTCTTCTTCTATAGTCAAGACTATGTTTAGAAAAACAGGTAAAAGTTTAATCTATCTTATGTAAGAAACCAATTTTGATGTCCTGACTAGCATTTCCTTCTTAACAATGCCTAAGCTAATAGGAACATAGGTACTTCCATTTCTCTAAGAGATCCTATAAAATAGATGTCTTCACAAGATCCTGTTTATGCAGCATTCAGCCTATTTAGTAAAGATGTGATGCTTTTATAAAGCATTTATAACTGCTATGTTAGACATCCCTGTGACACAAATGAGCCATATTATTCTCGAGGGATCAAACACCCCTGGACCGGGCCCACCTTTTAGAAATTTGAAACATGTCTGTCTAGTCAACAGTTATTAACAACTCCATTTAAAAATTCATTAGGCAACATGAATGAGAGGGACTGTTTCTTTCTCTTTTTTTTTTTTTAAGATTTTTATTGGGGAATTGGGGGATGGAACAGCGCTGGGGAATTGGGGGAAGGGGAACAGACAAGTTGCTGTCCTTTTTGTTCTTCAGTTTAG
>NW_017732232.1:397477-399881 GCF_001890085.2 Hipposideros armiger
GGGGTGCCAAAATTAATTAATTAATTCATTTATTCATTCATTCATCCGTCCTTTTGCAGGTAAATTGCATTGATTTTCATTAAGGACTATCCTATACCACTCTTAGACCAAGTAGTTATGGTGGTATTAACTCCATTCTCAATCTAGTAGTGAACATCGAATTTATATCTGACCAATTAGAATATTCATGCCTCTGGATCACAGTGATTGGTTCAGGGATGAATACATGAGTTACTAAGAGCCAGTAATATACACTATTAGAATCTTTTCTAAGATTATTGAAGAAAAGGAACATAGTCCTTCCTTCCTTTTTTCCTCCCTCCCTCCCTCCCTCCTCCCCTACCTCCCCTCCTACCTTCCTTTCTTCCTTTCCTCCTTCCTTCCTTTCCTTCCTTTCTGTTATGGTTGTTTTGTTTTTGGATTTGAAACTGTGAAGACATAAGCCTAACCTGCTGGCATCCTTACTTTACCCAAGGGGAGCTTTCTTGAGGACAGAGCCAAGGTAAAGCAGGCAGAACTAAGAGATGAAGAAAAATCGACATCGGTAACATTGTTCAAGCCTCTAGATCCAGCTATGCATGAAGTCAGTTGTACCTTTGGACTTTTACGTTAGAGAAACCGTGATCTTTCCTCTGAGCTTAAAATGACTTGAATATGTAATTTTGAACTTGCAATTTTAAGATCCCAATGTATGCCAGCTACAAATCAGATACATGATTTTTTTAATGAAAGTTAAAAATTTAATAGATTTCCTTATTACTGTGGTCTCTAACCTTTCACATTAGGAACAATATTATCTGATATCATATCCAAAAATAAAAATAAATTTATAACCTATCAAGCAGAACAGATCCAATTGCCATAAAAGAGCTCCACTGGACTAATACTGTCTCTAGATGAGCCAATGTGATCCTATTTGTCCCTGGAGGCTTAGCAGCACCAACAATTAGGTATCTATGAATACCAATGCCAAGTAGCCCCAGTAGCTGCAAACCCCCACCATCGTACTCATTAGCTACTGCAGTGAGTGCCAAGCCAGAAGGAAGAAAGATGGCTGAACAATTCTCCATCATTTTTAGTCCAATTACTACATACACAAAAGCGAAATAAATAATGTATCTGGTTTTGGAAAATGTGTCATTACTTCAAGAGCCCCATCTTAAGTTGTATGAAACATTGTACTTTGGCAGAAATTGTATTTGTATTACTCTGCCTTGAAAGCAGCTGTGTTTGAGTAAGACCTGGAAATCCCATTCAGAGGAGCCCTGGGTTGAGCACACTTTCCACTCAGATGAACCATTGGCATTAATGAAACCTATAACTCTTCTGCCCATTTCAAGTGAAACCTACCACAAATGCTTAGCCACTGGTCTTGACAGGATATGCCTGTGGAGTCCATGATGGGAACTTAAATTTGGGAAAAAGAGATAAAAAAAGATTTTAGTCATCATGCCCACAATTATACATTGGTGACTTAATGTGAGTATACTTAGAAGGAGAGGGGGCATAGTAAAGTGATACTTATTTGATCAAATGTTGGAAAGAAAAACATGATTCTATTTAACATGTTCCAACCCACATTGGAGACTAAGCTAAACTAAGCTGTAGTTACTACAGGAACCTCAGGGGAGTGTCTGTGGCAGTGATGTTGCCAATGTCTGAGCAACATGAGTCGAGTGAATTGAAAATCACTGGTATGTGTCTGTAAGAACAAGAGAAGGCCTTGCCTCCGCTCCTTAGCCATGAACTAATTCTCTCCCAATTCTGTTTCTACTACTTTTACATGTTGCCCTTTTGCCAGCATAAATAGCTCTTAGAGTAACTTCTCAAAATTCAAATGCATCGTGCTTCTTTAAAATTGATGGTCTTGAGTTACAGAAAATATGTTCATCTAAGAATGAATTTAATTGGATTTCTAATCCAGGAGCAAAATGGGAGGAGGGCTATTAAAGTTTTGTGAGCAATACATAAAAGCATACCATTAAACCAAGAAGGGTCCCAGTTGGCTAGAATGCTTGGCAGATATATATTCTTGCTTTCTTGCGATTGATAAAATGTATTTGAACGCATTCCATTTATCACACTCTCCAGAGAGAAGATGAATTTTTGAAATATCCTTGAGGTCTCATACTTTACACTATTTCTTCAGAGTTAACATGATCTGATGGCTGATACATTTATATAGGACTAGGGTCTATATCTGAAATAGGGTTTTGTCATAAGCTTATTGTTTGAGTCTCTTTTCCAATGTGTACCAAATTATTCAATGAAGAGACTCATTAAATTCAAAGTTAATTAATGGACAAATTATTATTTCTACCTCCAAATTATTATTTAGTGCCTACAAAGATAACTACAAACTAGCACGGCTCTAAATTTATATTTTAGTTAGTAATCAATAACT
>NW_017732232.1:404916-407442 GCF_001890085.2 Hipposideros armiger
CTTGCCTGCAAAGGCCAAGTTCTTCTCACTAGACCACTCTCGTGGGAGACACAAAGTTTCTTTGGGGGAATATACTGCTATCATGAACTGCAGAACCATTTTTTTTGGGGGGGGGTGAGTGGTCATACAGAAAAGAGCAATGGCAAAAATCATACCACAGAACTGGTTGGCTGAGGATACCACGACTATTGAGAATCACTATTCTCTGCGACTTGCTCTGGACACTTCCTTGCATCTTGCAATTATTGCCACTATGCAAATGAAAGTACACTGTGGTCCTTGAACTTCTGGGCTAGGTGTACAAACCCGTACTGCTCTAGCTGATAGGAGGGCCGAGAAAGCATTTGTCTACCCTTTTCAGTTTCAGTAATAAAAGGCAGCTTTGCTAACTAACAAGATTCATCAAGTGGAGAGATCCCCCCATATTGGAAGGGGTTCAGATGCAGGTGAGCCAAAATGAAAGACAAGTGGCCTATATATTGAATAAAATATAGCTTAGATACTGGCAGTTTAATAAAAAAACAAGAGCTTAATTTGGTGAAAAGGTTTGAGAAGGAAATGGATTGGTTCCCTTCAGAATGGCAGCTAACAGAGTAGCTTTTGGGAAAACCATTCCTAAGTGCGTTGGGCTGCTTCTTGCTTGGAGAACAAAAATTTACTGACTATTGGTTAAAATGCCATGTGGATTAATTTTCAGCCTCATTTATTCTCTGGCTGAGCATAAAGGTAATTTCAAAGGGAGAAAAATGGCCCCAATAGGTGTTGCCACAAATCTTTTGAGAGATGAGAAACATTAGCAACTAGTATAATTTAATTCTGTATTCAAACAACTCTCACTGTTGTATTATAGTTAATAGTTCCGGGTATGTACTTTGCAGATTCATAGAGAAAGTACTAATCTTTGATCTTACATTTCAATGATTTCTTTTGGTATTTAATTTGCCTAGACTTGCTCCAGCACAAGACAATATATTGAAGCATTAAATCCACCCTCTATATACCTTCTTACCAGAGGCTTAGCTGGATGATTTCATTAATTATCATTTCTAATTAATTATCTCCCCTCCACTTTAAGGAGACTAGTTCTTTGTTAACTGTTGATTATTGTTTTTTTCTATGTCTCTCATAGATTGTTTCTCTAGTTACTTAAAATGATTTCACCATATAAGATGATTCTTATGAAGATTAAACAATCTGTAAGAATTGTAATGAAGCAGGTATACCTATTTTAGTCACTGAAAATGTGTGAAAAACTGACATGGTAGTGACAAGCTTTGCATATTTCATGTATGTCCCCAAGAGTAAGGTAAATTAGCATATATTCATTTCTGGGTGATTGCAAGGTAGTGAATTAAAGGTTTTTAAAAAATGAATCTGAAATGAAGGTGATATTTACCATTTGCAGTCAGAGCAGAATCCCCTGGGTAGGATAATGCTGTTTTATTATCTCATTTTTTTATATGATTTTAAATTAGATTCAGAAGACTACTTGTTTTAATCTCAAGCTCAAAGAACAAAAGGCAACCTTTTACTGGGTTTGTAGAACACTTTGTACAAACTTTTTTTCTTCACGTTGTATTCTGTACTAGAATGATGGAACCAATAAAAATCTTTAAAAAAGGAGAACAGATTTCAAAAGTTGGTTGAAGTTAAATGAGCTAATACATGAAAAAAACACTTAACATCTCTAATGATTTTAATCATATCCATTCCTAACACAGCGCATATACATGTGCAGCCTTGATAAGTTTGGTTCATTGTTTCGTCCTGTAAGTGTACCTTTGTTCCCAATCTATTCCTTCTGTCTTTACATTTTGTTGTTGTTCACAATCAAATATAATTCTTCCTTTCCTAGTTCCTTTTTATGTTTATTGACTTATATTGTCCATAAATGTATTCACTTGCCCAACCTTTCAATCAAGTGGGAAGAATCTTGTCAATTGTCCAGAATAAAGAGGATGAATAGAATAAATAAGTTTGGCCTAGAACATGATATAAAAATTGATAAATTAGGCCCAGAAAAGATCACAAGGAGTGGAGGGGCCTGTGATGAGCATGATTGCCCCACCTTGCTCTTACAACAATCAATATAAGATCTTTTTTTAAAAAAAGTATTAAAGCATATTTAAATGATTATTTAACTTCAAGTCACTAAATGTTCAAGCCTATGTCTAATGTGTTAGGTCTTGAAATGACCTCAAAAGTTTAAGATTTAGCAATTTGAAAGGAAGCTCAGACTAATATTTACTGAATACTTATTTTGTGTGCCAGGTCCTGGACTAGGTACTTCAAAATAATTGGAGGGATGGAGAAAAGGAAAAAGGGATACAAAGAAATAGAACTGCCCTTTTCTGAGGTATTGCTGTGTGTCTATAGCCAAAAGGATCATAATCCACAAAAAGCAAGAAAGACATATATGATTTTCTTCGAAGTAAACTAAAGGTGACACTGAATTCTCACCCTGTTGAGCTACCAGAAAACTCAAATTCGCTCATGGACCCGTGGTGAGATGTTTACTCCTCTTAG
>NW_017732232.1:410352-422526 GCF_001890085.2 Hipposideros armiger
GTTAGTGAAGGACCAAAGGGAAATACCTGCTTCATAGATACAAATGGAAAGGCTGCTGCAGCCTCAGAGACAAGGCATAGCTCTGTCTTCTCATACTGTATCAGTTCGCAGAAAAATGCTTCAAGGTGACTGAAGCATATATTCTCATGAGAAAAGTAAAATAAGCCTTTATTTAGACACTTTAATTTAAAAATCTTTAAAAGCCAGATTACATTATCTCATACTCCCGATTTTATAAACAGGGGGTATTGTCTACAGCTGAAATTTTTCTTGATATCTCAGATTATTACAATTATTATGTCAACATAAATATAGTTACTCAGTAATGTGCCAGATTCAGTTTTTTTAGTCTTCTTTGCCATTGGGCTACGAACAGTTGCTTCTCACATGTTTATTCTCTTTCTTCAGCAAGAGTCCTCCTACCTTTTTAAAAAAAAATTATTAGGATAGGAAGATTTTAAAAATAAAAATAAATTATTATGAGTCAAAAAATAAGGACATGATAGTTTCTCTCAGTTGTGTTCTATAGTTCCAAAGGGATTCTCTTGAGAGATTGCTCTAACAAAGATGAAGTGAAAATTAATTGATTCTTGTCTTTAACAATTAAAAAAACTGAACAAAATTTATAAAACAACGGCATTCGAGAAAATGGACATTAAGCAATGAAAGTGAATTCTCCCTCAGACATATGAAACACATGAGATGAGTCTTATAATTATCCAGCTTCGCATTTAGAGAGCATTAAGCCAAGACCAGAGGAAGGGAACCCCAGGTGTATTCCAGTGCACTTCCTGAGTTGAGGAGGCTAGATTCTCATGGAGTACTGGGTAGGAAAAAGCTATATCAAGAGAGATCTCTACCTATCTTCTGAAGGTTGTCCTTGAGTACTCAGCCGAGTCCTTATCAACATATTCATACAAGGAAACCACCTGAGACTGAGGAAAGATTCACAAAAAGGATTAGAAGTAATACTGCCTGGTGCTCATAGAGAGCTGGACATAGTGCCTGTACCCACCAGTCACAATGGAAGCATACAGAATTCACAGGGCATTGAGTACACTGTCTAGAAATATTTTGTTCAGAAAATGGAATGATTAAACTTATGGTAACCATTTTAGGGTATTACCTAACAAATCTTAAAAGTAAGACCTAAAAAGACCAAACTATTTCCAGAACAAAACTCCAGGATATTTATAAGAATACAAAAATAAAGGTCATGAATCAAAGAATGTGGTGGCTTCTCGCAGCTGGAAACAGCCCTCAATTTATAGCCACTGAGAAGATGGGGACCTTGGTCTATACCACAAGTAATTGAAATAGGCCAATAACCTGAAAGAGTAGGAAACGGACTTTCTCTTAGAGAAGGATGCTATCTACTAATGCCCTGTTTATTTAGTCCAGTGAAATCTGTACTGGATTTCTGGCTTACAAAACTGTGAGGCTATAAAAATATGCTCTCTTAAGCACCTAGTTGGTGGTGATTTGTTGCAGCAGCAATAAGAAGCTAAAATAATAACCAAATTTCTCAAAGAGATAAAAAGATAATTTTTACAAAACACAGGGAAAAAAGATATATTACATAGAGGCAAAAATATAGGAATGTTAATAGACATTTTGTTAAAAGCAATGAAAATGAGAAGCCAGTGGAACCACATCTTCAAAATACCAAAAGGATAATACCTGTTAACCCAGATGTCTATACTCACTGCAATTACTTTTCAAAACAAAAGTGAAATAGAGATTTTCCCACACATAAAAAGTGAAAGGAATTCATCTTTAAAAACTCTTTTGTCATAATAAATATTACAGAATGCCTTAGGCAGAAGGAAATGATACAAGACCAGAATATGGACTTATACAAGGAATGAAGAGAGCTAGAAAGTGTAACTACATGTGTAAATATATGAGAAATACTCATTACCATTATAATATTTACTCTCTTTAAGACATAACTGACTATTTAAGCAATAATAATAGTTGTATATTACAGACTTTACAATATGTAAAATTATGACAAAAATAGCACAAAAGCAAGAAAGGGAGAAATGAAGGTGTACTTTTGTCAGTTTCTTTATGTATAAATTGGTATAATATCACTTGAAGATAGCCTGTGATAAGTTAAGCATGTGTACCATAAACCCTAAAGCAACCACTAAAAAAATAAGTGAACAAATAGTAGTTAATAAAATAAATAGCCAACAAAAATGATAAAATGGAATCATAAGAGAATGCAGGTGAATGCAGAAAATGGGGACAACATAAAAATAAAAATAAAATGGGACCAATGGAAAACTGATTGAAAGATGGTAGACTTAAGCCTATTCTTATCAATAATCATAATAAGTGTAAATGGCCTAATTAAACACAATTAAATGTTAGAGATTGTGAAATTGGGTACAAAAGCAAGAGGTAATTCTATGATGCCTATAAGGAACACACTTTAAATTTAAAGATACAAATAGGTTAAAAGGGAAAGAATTTAAAAAGATATAACATGCTAATACTAAATAAAAAGAAGGCTAAAATGGCTACATTAATATCAGAAAAAATATTGATTTTAGAGCAAAGAATATTTCCAGAAATAAAGGTCATGTTATAATGATAAAGGCATTATCCATCAAGAGACTGTAATAATTCTAAATGATTATGTAACTAATAAAAGAGCTTCTCAAAACATGGATCTACAGGGAGAACTAGACAAATCCAAACTAACAGTAAGGGATTTTAATAACTTTCCAATGTGAGTGAACCCTTAAAATAAGCTATATACATAAGTGGACCATATGCACAAAAAGAAAGTATGTAATAAAAGTATATTTCTCTTCATTCATTTGAATTCAATAATTTCAGTATTTTTTTTAGCAAGTCACGACTTGCTAGGTATTCTGTTAAGTAATAATATTGTTTTATTGACAACTTATGTATCTTTAAAGAATTTTTAAATGTCATACAAATACAATTTTAAACAAATTATTTGGAAAATTTTAGAGAAATGATGAAGAAAACAGATACAGTTCCTAACCACATGGTGCTCCAGTCTTGTGGTGGAAACAGACATTCACAAACTACTAAAAAAGAATGTGTGATAAGTGAATCAATCATCACCCTAGAAACTTCTGTCATTAGCACCCATGTCACCCTATAGAGTTGGCCAGGTAGATGTCTGGGTTGGTCTAGGTGTTAGCTGAAACTCATAAACTTATATTTTACGTTTCCATAAGAGACCTAGGGCAAGATGAAAATGGAAATGAGATGCTTCTCACTTGCACTGAAAAGTATGCACAGAAAGAGAAATTTGTACCTGGGATAGCAGATAAAAGTGTGAAAACACACAGCTTGCCTTCTTCCTATATCTACAATTGTGAATGTAGAACATGGGGGCCCTATACTATTATACTGACTGTTACCTTATACGAAACAGATATGTCTGGATCTTGCATTTGAAGCAGTAAGGAATAAAGTGGACTGAACCGATGCCTGCTTGGTAGAATGGTGCAAGTCGTATACTGCATAATGCAAGGGAAGCTTTTCATGGTAGGCTTATCCATGCACGACATACACAAGAATATATACCAGCCCTTAGTAGGTTTCTATATAAACGGCTGCTGTAAACTTCTGAACCAGGATGACCCTATCGCTGAGCTTTCAAACCCTGCCCTGGTAGTAAATACACCAAGATCTATTGATTCCCCACCAATGCAGGGTGCCAGGGCTTTCCTATACAGTCAGAAAAGAAGTTCCTTCCTTCTTAGTTTTCAATACTGTAGTCTAGTAAATTTGCTCAAACAGAGTTTAATGACACTAAGGTTAAATTGACAAATTCATTAGATAACAAGAGAGCTGCAAATAGCAAGCCTTTAAGAGGCTGAGAATTATTTGTGCCACCATCCTAAATAAACACCTGAACCACAGTTAAATGTGTGTATGCAAATTAACACAATGGGCATAAACCTTCCCAAAGATTTCATTTAATCACCATTCTCTCACATGCTCTTTCTTGGATGTGACATTTTAAGGGATACTTTGCTTCTATCTTCAATTTTTGCATTGAACTCAAAAACAAAATGAACGCAACTTAATAAGTCTGAGAGAGCTTGTATTGCCACCAGTCAGTTGTAATAAAAACCCTTGAAATCCTTCTGTAATATTGAAATTTACATCAGCCAAACATTGTTCTAACATATGATATGTGCTAAATAGCTTACTGTATAAGTTTTCCATGGGTCATAATTTTGGAGAAACCTAAAAAGTCCATTGAATAATGTACTGTGATTACTAGCCTGGTATGAATAGAAACAAAGCAAGTCTTCTTTCCACAGGGCTAGCTGACCTAATGCTTTTTTTTTTTTTTAGATTTTTATTGGGGAATTGGGGGAGGGAACAGTGCTGGGGAGTTGGGGGTAGGGGAACAGACAAATTGCTGTCCTTTTGTTCTTCAGTCTAGTTGTGGAGGACGTTGCTTCACTGGCCCAAGTTGGCACCATCATTGCGCTCTTCCCGGGTGAGGCAGATCAGTCGCCAGCTTCTGGACGGCCGCTCACAGTGGCTGCTGGCCACTAATGCTGGCTGCTGGCTACACACGGTAGCCCATGGTAACCCACTGCAGCAGGGGATGCAGCCTACCCATCGCTGGTGACTCACGGCAGCCCAGCTCCAGGCTGAGTTGTTGTTCAGCATCTTAGCTGCGGAGGGCAGTGTCACTGGCCCTCATATGTGGGATCCGAACCAGGGCCCTCTGGTGTCCCAAGCCAGCTCTTAACAAACGAGCCACTTGGCCAGCCCGACCTAATGCTTTTAATACATACTAATTAGTCTAATCAATGTCAATCTTTGCACTTTATATAGTGCAATTCAATAGTGCTAAAAGATGTGTTCCCAGGGAAAATTATTAAGGTTATCAAGTAATAATGTTGAAAAAGATACGGTAGCTGACAGAGCACCCACACTGTTAGAATGGCAGCAATGGTTTTTACCACTAAAGACATCTGATTCATAGATCTTATTCAAGCTCTGAACAAAAGGAAAGTCTGTTTTCTTCCAATGTCTTTCCTCAACATACCTCTATATTTTCTCATTCATTTCACAAATATTAATTGAGGATCCCGTATATGCCTGGTGCTATACTGGGTGAGAAAGATAAAATTATTCACAAAAACAGACCTAGAATCTGAAAACTAAAATTAACCTTCTTTACCGTAAGATGTCCAATCTGTAAAATTAAATAGGTGAGCAATTCATAATGATTTTAGACTACTGACAGCTCAGACTACTATGTGTCTGTGCCTGGGAAGAAGAGAAATGTCAGGAGAAAGAAATGTACACCTGAAGTGCTTAAGAGAGTTAATTCAAGATCTGTCTCCTAGAGTTATCCTGAGGGTGTGAGATAAAGGAATGGCCCCTTCTCCTTATTTTACTCTGTCTAATGCTAAAATATATGTTTAAAATATTTTTAAGAAATCAGCATTTTGTCCCTGAGGCAAACATCTAGTTGTGCATTTCATTATTCAAATTCACTGTATTGGTTATAGGCAGCAAAATTTCATCAAATTTGATAGCATTGTAACAAAAATGAGCCTAGTTTTATTTGACTGGTATAATCATAATATAAATTTTAAATACAATGGACAAAATATATAGGCAAAGAGAGGGACATAAATATTCATAAAGTGGTACCAAATAATACTCATTAAATACAACCATCATAAAACAGCATATTTACCACAATGGTATTATAATGAGCTTCTGTTCTTAACAGCTTTTCCAGGTTTAGGATATATAGAAAGTGACATAAATGTCTTCGTGGATATGTATATGAATACCAGAAAGGGCTAAATAGGAAGTATTTTTTTCCTACTCCTTCAGAAGAATAGTGATTGAAACTTTCACGGATGAATGCTGCTAAAAAGGAATGTGTAAAGAACTGAGCAGAGAAAGAACAGGGACTCATGAATAATTTATCTGCCTTAAACATGCCAACTTCCCTACCTTATTCCTAGGAATCTGGCCACCAGTAACTTAGTGCTTAGTTCAAGCCAGTGGTGTAGTTCCATTATCAAGGTCTAGTCCCTACTCCTAAAATCCACTGAAGGAGTGCCGGTATGGGTAAGAACTCAAGACAATATTTATGAACTATGATGCTTTTGGAGAAACTTTCACTGGAATAAGCAAATCATTTTAAAACACTTACATGGGGGGACTAAGATATTTTACACAATGATGACTCTTGGCTGGTTCCTCTTGGATTCTCTTACTCTTGGAATGTAATAGTGCACAGCTTTTATAGAAGCATAAATTTAGAATCCTAGAAGGTGTATAGGTAAGTGACTTAGTGAAAATTATCCTTGAGTCCATGTTTCCAGCCTCTCTTCAAGGGCCAGTAAAGAGCCAAAAAAGCATGCTTTTATATAAGTCAAGAAGGCTGACCATGGACTACGTGGGCAATAGGAACCCTTGTGCCTCAGATAAGTTCTATACATAGGTCCAGCATTCCATATAGATTTTGGGGAAGTGCAAAATCCCCAGATAGCCTGTTTTTCTTCCCTGACTACTTTTAGGAATATAAAGGGAAAGGATTCTATAAAGACATGGTTTGGGGATGACATGCATAACACACAACAGTGTCCTCTGGCTTTTTTCTGGTAGTTGTGTAATATGAGCACCTACTTATCAGACAGACTATAGGTTGAGTCACAGTGATAGACTTATGAGCAGCACACAATTCTTCACTTCTTAATTGATTAGAAAATGGCACACACAAAGAGAAATATTGGGTCGCTGGGAAGTCATGATGTAATTTACTATGTTTTTCAATGCAAAAATGCATCATGACTTTCCCGACCACCCAATAGAAAAGATTTATACTCATCACCCTTTTGTTTGTAGCTCTCAACTCTATCTTAATAGATAATAACATGGTCACTGACATGGGGAACAAATAGACCACAGTTATCTTTGGTAGGTTTTGTTTGCATCCATGAAGCATGGTCACAAGAATAAAACATTTTTTAAACATGCCCAGTTGAATGAAAATGTAGCCACCTTGAATGCAGGGTCCCGTTATGATGCATACTTGTACTGAAAAAATCTCCTGAGTAGTTTGAAGTACATGTTCCCTGCCAAATGAAATGTGGCTCTGATGACGTGGAGCAGTAAGTGAATCATGGTCTATAATGTGGAAATGTAACTCAAATTTATCTAAGACCCTTATGAGATTGACATCATTAGTTTTAATGAAAGTTGACCTATCAGAGCAACTGTCCCCATGCACTAGAGAGAACTTGTTTAACTCTCTGGCAGCTCCGCTGGATTTTGCATTCATTAGTCAATATCCATATAATCACACATTCCATAATTGATTCTGACAAAACATTCACACAGGTGCAGACAAAATATTGTCTTTGAAACTTCAAAAAACAGTTTAGATACAGCTTCAAAAAATGACTTCTTGCCGTCAAATCACCTCTCCTTAAAAGTAAAATTGAAACCATATTGACCAACTCAGACTCCCCCCAATAACCTATACTATTATAATAAGAATCAAGTTAATTCAAATCTAAGTTTTAAATTGAGAATCTGCTAGAGAAAGAAACTTGATATGATATTTTTTACATGCTCTGCATATCTGTGAACCTGAGATCATGTATGTTGTCTTATATATGTAATAAGTCAATATATATAATGACTACCAGCCCAGGGTGAAGAATGTTGCTCACCTTGACTTATTCCTTAATTTTTGCTAGCCCTCAAGAGCACCAAGTTTGGTGGTGGAGAGTGAGACTGTTGCTATGTGTGTATGTACACCGGGCAGACTGGAGCAGAGCATAAATTAAATAACAATATTTTGACAAAGCAAAGTAAGACTCTACTCAGTGGACTCACCAATTGTCCTGTAAATAAAAGCAAACTAGAGCAGTAAGAGGTTAGATGCGAGCCCAAGGGAGAATTCCAGTAGGAGTTATGTCATTAATGAACTGTGTTAACTTAAGCAAGTCACTTATTACTCTGTTCCGTTCTCACATATGTAAATTTAAAAGCTGGATTAGATGTATTCTGCAGTCTACAAAAAGCTATACACTTTTTCATTCTGTGAATAAATAATATCAAATACATAACAAGAGAATTCTCCAATCATCACAGTTATTAAATATCAATCTGGAGATTTTATGTAGTATAATAATATAAGAAAAAATGAAAGATATGAATATAAGGCTGGAAAAAATCTAAATAAATATTGTCTGACAATATCTTTGTATAAACAGAAAAAAGGTACATAAAATCTATATATGATTGTCCACAAAGTAAATAAACAAATAAGAGTTTTCCATACATTAGCAAAAACAAATTTATAATATAATAAAAATAATAAATCTCTTTTTTATAATAGAGTATAGAAAATAAAATAATAAATTTAACAAGAACTATAGAAACCTATATGAAGAAAATTATGAAACATTGCAGAAGACCAAAATGTGAAGTCATGTATTCTTTCTGAGTGAGAAGACCTAAGATCTAAAAGATATTAATTCTCAGAATAATCTGTGAATCTAATGTAATATAATGTAAATCTAATCAAAATCCTAAGAATATTTGGAAAAGAATAATAAGGCGAGATACGCCACACTGGGTACCAAAATATACTCTAAAGCTACAATTAGTAGGCCACCAGCTCAGGAATAGATAGAAAGTTCAAGGAAACAGAATAGAATCCAAAAATAAACCTTCACTAATATACAGAATTCTGAAAAAGTCGATACTAACAACTTTTGCCAGTTTCTTCCTTACTTTTATGGAAGAGACAATTTTCAGAGTTCCATACGCCACCATTTTCACAGACATATCTCCTTAGGTGCAATTTAAAATCAGTCTTCTAAATGTGGATGGTATCTAAGGAAATCAATAAAGTAGCGATTTAAAAGTTCTAAATGTCAGGTAACTCCAAAATGTACTCACACATTTTGTAAAAACTTAGGTATCTTTTTACCTAAATATTTTCTGGATTCCTTGCAGTTTTTTATATTTCAACTTTATCTTCTCTCGCTCAGTGTCCTCATAAAATATTCACAAAATATTTATTCAATATCTACCTTAAATTGTTTCTTTGAAGGCTTAATATAATACAGAATATGAAACTCATTGGAAAACGTACATGTACTATAACATGTAAGATGACATTATTAACAGACCTCAAAATCTTTTCTGCTGGACAGAAGTATTTAATGTTAAATATCAAATATAGTTGACCCTTGAACAACATGGGTTTGAGCTCAGGTTCACCTATTTGTGGATTTTTTTCAATAAACACTGTAAATGCATTTTCTCTTCCTTTTGATTTTTTAAAAAAATTTAATTTGTCTAGTTTATTATGAGAATACAATATATAATACATATAACATACAAAATATGTGTTACCATTAAGGCTTCCAATCAACAGTAGGCTATTAGTATTAAGTTTTGGGGGAGTCAAAAGTTATATGCAAATGTTTTACTATATAGGGTCAGCGACCCTATCCCCCACATTATTCAAGGGTCAACTGTAGTACTTTCTGAAGAAGACCAGGACTCCCAAATCTCAAGCAAAAATAATCTTCAATTCAGCTATATTTGGTAGTAGCAATTCAGAATGGGAGATGTTTTGGAAACATTTATCGTAAAACTAATATCTGTGGAAGACTGTCTTAGCATCTGAGAAAAGACATAAAAAAATAGAAGAGGAAAAAGGATCTATAATGCACTTTCACATCTTTATAATTACTCAAATATTTATTATTTAATATCATAAAAATAATTACATGCAAGATTTTAGCATCTTTCCAATTCTGATTATCTGTTTTATGAGAAAGAGAGAGAGGGAGCGAGAAAGAGAGGGGAAAAGAAACAGAAAAACAAATTATCAGAAAATACATAAATATAATTATTGGGATCAAATATTGCAATTTGATTATCATGACCTAAGGAGTAATTTTTACTTTGCCAAATTTTAACATTCCTTTATGAAAAGTGTATGCTAGATTTTCTTACCTTTTTTCTGTCATAAAAATAATCTAAGAAATTGTGAAACAGCAACCCTAAAATTTAAGTAACCAAGGATATGATAAAATTGATTATAATAGCTCTGAAGACATCAATAGAAGTTATTGAGTGAGTAATTTTTTTTTAAGATTTTTTTTATTGGGGTATTGGGGGGAAGGGAACAGTGCTGGGGAATTGGGGGAAGGGGAACTGACAAGTTGCTGTCGTTTTGTTCTTCAGTCTAGTTGTGGAGGACGTTGCTTCACTGGCCTAAGTTGGCACCATCATTGCACTCTTCCCGGATGAGGCAGATCAGTCACCAGCTTCTGGACGGCCACTCACAGCGGCTGCTGGCCACTCACGCTGGCTGCTGGCTACACATAGTAGCCCATGGCAACCCACTGCTACAGGGGCTGCAGCCTACGCCATCACCGGCGACTCATGGCAACCCAGCTCCAGGTTGAGCTGTTGTTCAGTATCTTAGCTGTGGAGGGCAGTGTCACTGGCCCTCATATGTGGGATCCGAACCGGGGCCCTCTGGCGTCCCAAGCCAGTTCTTAACCATCACGCCACTCGGCCGGCCCTTGAGTGAGTGATTTTTAAAGTTTGCAATCACCCATCTATATATGCCCTTATACAATGTCAGGAAGGCTAACATTATACATGTAAAATAAAGGTAAACCAAAAACAGCTAATCTGTTGATTTTGGCCACATTAATGATCAGTAAGAATTATTAAATATGACAGTAATATTGACTAAAAATCTGAAAGAATTTACCATATATGCATGACTATAATGTCTATGCATTTTAATAAGAAAAAAATCTAATGATTTTAATTTTCTTCTTAATTAAAACAAATTACCTACCAGTTTCCTTGATGTTCCCTAGAGTCATCTAGAAATATTATGTCTTACCAAAATTAAGTAATGTAAAATTTCTGGGCAGTGGGGCAGTAGAGATAACAAAAACAGGCTCAAAGCCCAATAGTGACTTCAGGCCCCAGATAAATTAGAGAACTTTAATTTATAGATCACTCACTCAGAATTTTTAAATTGTACTTCAAAATTTAAAATACACAGAAATTTAAAATTGTACTTCAAAATTTAAAAGAGGGAGTGAGTGGTAGGGCAGGCATCCAAAGAACCATGTCCAGAAAATCTCTGTCGTAGTCCTAAACTTCAATGATGATAATGTGATAAAGAACATCATGTAACATCTCTGTAAAATTATTGGGCTGAACAGAGTATTATGGTGGTCAAGAATAAAACAAAATAGTCGTACAACTAAAACAGTTGCAGAGTTTTTGAGGTTGTCTTCATCATTGCCTCATCATGTAAGGTCTCTTCCAGGTTTAACTAAGGTCTGTACATAAAGCTTCAAGCGCGATGCCTATAATTAACTAAGGTGTGAAACATTTGAAGAAGTTGGGAAAGAAAAACAGAAATACCTTCTTTTAGAATGCATCTCCTACATGGCAGCAGACCTTTCCTTCAATCCTACCAAACGTATCTTCCCTTCCAACTAAGCATTACATTTTTACTATGCAGCCACAGTCAAAATTTTAAAAGACAACCAAGTAGACAAGTTTCATGAACTGATTGGACTGAAACTTACGGTTCAACTATTTATTAGAAGGTATATTTCCTTTGGGTTATATGGATGTCAATTTCTGATAAGACATCTACAATAAAAGACGAGGTTGGCTTTGCAGGGTAGAATCCTTTGGTCCAGGCTGTAGAAAAATCTAAGAGGTTTTCATTCCTCTTTCTGCTCAAGAGCCAAACCCTGCGGTGTGCTAGGGCCAACTTACATTACCAGGGGAGAGCCGATGGTGCCCACCTCTCCCGGTTCAGTAGCATCACATTATAGTGCAAAATCAGCCATTGTGGGAGTAGTTATGCTGTGGAAACCAGTACACGCTACTTATTAGGGGCTTTTAATGAGGGGAGACCAGGGATCCTGCTATGCGGAAGCGGAGTTGTTACAAGTTTTCCAGCCTACCATTAGCGAAACCCACGCAAACACTGGTCTCAAGGCAAAGTGACCCAACGTTAAACATATTGATGAAGAAAGACAGGTTTTCCTGCCTTTGAAACTAGAATCTTCTACACACCAGCCTCTCAGTAAAGTGACTCTAACTGCCAAGCTCTCAAAAGGAAGCATT
>NW_017732232.1:423311-436436 GCF_001890085.2 Hipposideros armiger
TGCATACACCCTTAAGAAAGGTGGGCAAAATGGGACTTTAAAATGTTACAGCAGGTAAGAATTTCAGAGATAAAGGCCCTTCATTGAAAACAACCTATATCTAGTTCTCTGATGCTTACATTGGAGGGATGTGAGAAGTTTGGGAAATGGAATTGGGTAAGAAATTAGCAACCTACGAGAATGCAAGAGGAAAAAGAATGAGTCAATTAATAATCTTATGCTAAGCATATTCATTGACTCAAAAGGAAAGAAACGTTAAGAAGTTATCATATAAGATCTTACTGTAGTGAGCAAAAGGAATGAATCTAACACCTGCACCCTGGAAACATTACTGTTGAAAGTGTGATTATACTGAGTGTCTGATACAGGATTTAAATTTGATGGGTCTTGAATAAAGTATAATTACTTTTTATTCTCTATTGTTAAAACTTTCAGGGATTCAATTTATTAGATTTCTTAAAGCCATCTGACTAAGCATAATTCTAAACAGGCTGTATGTCACAGTCAGATCTCTTTGCTGATAGCAACTCTCAGGTTCTCTCGTGGATTTTGATGATTGATACTTATAGGTTTCATTATAGTTATATTTAATGGGCATTAGAGACCTGAATTCTGAAACTATTGGGGAGTTTTAGAACTGACTAAAGAGAAAGGTTGTTTGTGTATGCAGATAACACCTAACGGAGCTGAGCAGGGCATGCCGTGTTCCCTGAAATGTAGGACAGCCAGTTCTGAGAATTCTGCGAGACGTGTGGATATTGTAGAGTCAGAGTTGTGGTGACTTTGAGAAAACAATTTCAGTGTGAAACCCAGAGAAACTTATGGAGGAACAGAGGGTACGAGCAGAAAATGATGTGCTTTCTTAGATAATAATCAAATCCAAAGAAACAGCAACAGTTCTGGATGGAACATATAATTGTGACCTAACTGAAAAGGACACGGGAAAGGAACCTGGGTTTCTAGCAGGAGCTGGGAGTACCTGACTGCAACTGAGCAGTGCTTTTAGCTAGGGTCAAGATGACCTGAGAAACTTTCCTTCCTCTTATTTCACTGGCCATTGCTGAGTTTCTAATCCAAGATTCAGTAGCACTTGAGTGGTTTGTTCGCTGTACTGTAGGCTGACTGTGTGTGGAGTGCAGCAGTGAGCATCATAGGGGAGAGGGGTAATGAGGAAACGGAAACCTCAGAAAGCTATGAACTCTGAGGGTGGAAGTCGATTTACCTGGAAGCTGCTGAGGCTTCAACTTCAGAGCCCTCACTTGCACCAACTCCTGTGTGTTGACTGCCTCCGGGTAACCTCAGGCACTATCGAGATGCAATTAAGTTACAGATAAATTTAACTTGTGTTTATATACATCTATGTATATAACTGTGCTTTGCAGTCATTTCCATTTATAGTTATAATCTGTCCCAGTGTCAAAATGGCTTCCAGGATTGTCCTGCCACCACTCTGCCAATTTCTTCATGTCCAAAAATGAAGGCACAAGGCCTGACATAACATTCATAACCCTCAATACAAGTAATATTTAAATAATAATTGAAGGGCCAGCCGAGTGGCTCAGTTGGTTAAGAGCTCGATCAAGAGTACAAGCTCTGAGCTGTTAACAGCGGTTCAATTCCCATCCTGAGCTGAGCTGCCACTGAGCTGCCAACAGATGGCAGGATGGCTCAGCTAAAAAAATAAATAAATAAAAAATGAAAAAAAAATAAATAAATAAATACTAATTGATTAATGAGCATCATCAGTACAAGCAGCATTGAATCTTAGTCACTGCCCAAGATGCCTTGTAATACCTGAAATCTTAGAGTTTACCTGTAAAGAAAACTTGATAGAGATTTGCCTAAATTTCAAAATAATTTTTCAAATAAAACAAGTTTAAGTAGTGAGGCTATAATGTTGAACAGCCTTTCTAAAGGTGAGACCAAATTATCTTTCTCTCATCTGTAAGGAAAATACTTTTACAAATTGTTGGCCAATAATGGGGTAATCAAAAAACATGCAACAAAAAAATAAAGAAAAGCAGTTGTATCCTAAAGGTCAGACAGTTAATTAATAAAAAATATAAAAGAAAACATGGTATTCTAAAAGTCATACAGTTAATTAATAAAAAATATATATTGGATTCCCCTCTGAGTTTTGTGCTGTTTTAGTTTGTAGTGTATATGGATATACGATCCCCTTATATTTCCGGCTGCTGGGAGTAGTGGCTGCTGTTTGCTCAGAGCTGCAGCACCTCTCAGGAACTGTCCTGTCTGCAGGGAGCTGCCCTGCCCAGGATTATATTCCTTGTGAAGCCAGCTTGCATCTCAAACCAGGTCCAGAGTAGGGTACCAAGGCCTGTCTCCTTTGCCCCTTGCTTGATGTGGGGGCAACGCTGAAGTGCCATTCCAGTTCCCGAGCCCCTGGTGGAGTCCGCTGTGGCCTCTGTGTTGCTGCACCATGGTTCAGGCTTTCTCTCTTTCTCTCTCACTAATCCTGCTCCCCTCACCGGGGTTGTTCATCAGCACACTTCCAAAAAATGTTCCTACCCAATCGATTTTAAGGTAATTTCATTAAAGACAATGGTACATTTCATTTGTTTTAGTTTATAATTTTAAAAATTGCATTTCTCATTTTCAGGAAATATTAAATGTTTTACCTAATTTTGTAGTCATGATTCCGTATTGTTGTTCTTAAAGAGAGCTCTCAAAATTGCGTTAGCTTTAGCGTCCAAAAACCCTAGACAATCTTGGTCCTTCTCTCTTTGAAGGAGTCAAGTCCCCCTGGTGAGTCCCCCCCAGCGAGGCAGGAGAAACTGTTTCAATAATAGCAGAGGCTGGCCAGGGAGCTCTCTGCCTGAGAAAAGTCTGTGACCTTAATGTGTTTTACCACCATCTCCTGTGGGGTCCTTCTCCTGACTGCATTGCTGCTAAATCTTTTTCATAGTATCTGATTTCACACCCCATAAATTTAACATTGTTAAAAAATATTTTCTAATTTTCATAGTCAAATATATCAATTACCCCCCAAATATCTTTATAGCTTTTTTTGACCTTCTATTCAGGTAAGCAAAGCCATGCATTTTACCTTATTGTTGTGTCTCTTTTTACATCAACAAGAATCCTCCCACTTTATTTTTCTTTCAGAATACTGATATTTTTTTAACAGTTAAGGCCAACTGCGTTGTAGGATACCTCACATTCTAGATTTCTCTGATTACTTAGGACAATTGTGTTGTAGGATATTTAACAATCTCTATTTGATGGTTTTCTCATGTTTAAATTCAATGTTAAACCTTTCGGTAAAAACATTACATAAATGGCTGACCAGAATTTTCCATGGGACCACAATGTTGCAAACATAAAGTCAGTCTGCCAGTATTTTTGTTTCATAATTAGTGAGACAATGTAACACCGGACCACTGTTATCCGCCTGAGTGTGACCCGCGTTGCCTGCTTTGGGATGGATAAGTGATCTGTGCAGTGACACCTTGAAAACCATGTGAATATTCTTCCACTGACGTTTGTGCTCAGAAGCTCTCAGTGAATGCTTAACTACTTATTAAGTAAGTTAAACAGAAGAGAATTTGAGTCTAAGAAATCCAGGTTACAAAGTGGGACTCTACGTGGTGTCCTTTCATAAAATGGATGGAGCTCAGATGGCTCCTATCTTGGCAGCTCTGGGATTTACTGACGGAGCGGGCAGGTTTCTTTTCTGAACAAGGGTCTGCCGTGGCTGATTAGCAGTACCGGTGCTCCCTCCAACACTGGCCATTATACCCACTGCTGTAACCTAAACAGTCATTAGTTCCAGGCTTGTGCATTGCTCTCGGGCTGAATCTGCTCCTTTCCACTTAATTGTGTGCATCCACATTTTCCAGGAAATACTTCTGCACTTACTGAATTCATAGTGACAGTGTCACTGTGTGTTTCAAAAGTGCACCAGCTGCCCAAGTACTGCCATGACAGCTGTGGTCACATTTGCCTGAATGATGCACCAACTCCCACTTTCCTGGCTTGACAGTCCCTCTAGTGAAGAAATGATTGAGTGATTGATTGATTGATTGGTTTCCTTTTTTAATTGGAAGAAGTTTGACTCTCTTGGATCTGGATTTTTACCACTGTCTCTCTGCCAGGTGGCAGCAGCTATCTTAGATGTTTCTGCTTCACACCAGGGGGACTACCATGTATGCCAGGGACCTATCCTCCACAGTCCTTTCTTATTCTGCTGCCTCTCCTGATGCTGCTGCTACAGCTGTTTTTTGATCCTTGGTACATAATGGTCCTGAAATTATAGTAAATATATGTCTCTTTACATTTTGTTTTCCATGGGTTGATTCTTATTTCTATCCCTCAGTGATTCAGAAACCCTTTCCAAAAGATCAGTATTCTAGACTAATTATTTCTGGACTGTATTTTAAGCCAAAAGCTCATTTCCTAATGTTCTTTGTCAATGTTGTGACAGCAAAACATTACAGGTATTTTGCATTTCACTCTTGATATGAACCATTGAGCCTTTGGTTGGTAAGATTGACTATACTCTACAGTGACCCACTTAACATGAGAAAACAGCTCTTGCTTCTTCAAAAAATTTAAGGGTTCCATTGATAGCAATTTTAGAACTTTGCTATCAATGTGGGGAATTAGCATACTACAAAATATTTCCTTTCACGCTGGAGCTCTACTAGCATCCCACGTGGGAGCCATGGAGAATAGCCTAATGTTACTTCTTATTCAACAATGGAAAATGTACTATATAATTTTTTGTAGCAGATGTAGCAAACTATCTTTTTTATTTTTTCAACTACTCCTTCCTTATCCCTTAATCTTTCTATTTGATTTTTTTTTTCATACCTTTCAGGAAAAGGCAGAGAGCAGTTAATATAGTTAGAATACCAGGATTTCTAAAAGTGAGTAATAAACATATTCCTACTCATATCCTCTGACTCACTTTCATTCATCTGTACAGTTGTGTTTCCCAGTAAGGCCATGCAAAACCTGTTAAACTCTGAAGACAAGTTGAGCAGTTATACCAAATTGGCCATTCAGCCTAGAGGCACACAATGAGGGTATGACAATGGCATAATCAATCAGCATTGTCCTTTTGTCATAACACAATAGCTAAGTTGAGAAGTGACCACACAATGGCTCAACATGGCCTGTGTGAAAGACTAATTTGCTGTCTTTCTTAGATATTCTTTCCTGGGTTATGAAGAAATAAGGCAAGCCTAAAAGTTTTTTTAAGGAATAAAGAGAAAACTGTAGTCAATTGTTATCACCTCCATTTTTTTTTGTACTTAATATCAATTTGTAAACCCTAGAGGAATTTTAAAAACATATGAATGTCTTTTTCTTAATCTGTATACATTCTCTTCAACCATTATATTAGCCAGAATTCTCCAGAGAAACAGAATATTTATACACATACACACACATACACAATGCATTTGTAATATGCATAATATATTCTAAAATATGGACTATATTAGATTACATAGAAAGGGATTAATTACAAGGAATTGACTCACATGATTGTAGAGACTGGCGAGTCCCAATGTCGGCAGGATGAGTCAGCAAGCTGGACTCAGGAGGGCCAGATGCAGCTTCAGCCTGAGTCTAAAGGCCTGAGAATCAGGGGAACTGACGGTGTCATTCCAGAATGAAGAGCAGGCTCAAGACTTTGAAAGAGGCAATGTTTCCATTTGAGTCTGAAGGCAGGAAAAAGCTGATGTCCACATTTAAAGGCAGTCAGACAGGAAAAATTTTCTCTTACTTGGGGAAGGGTCAACCTTGTTGTTCTATTCAAGTACTAGATTGGATGTGGCTCGACCACATTACGGAGTGCACTTTACTCACTTTAGCAATTTAAATGTTAACCTCATCTAAAAACATCCTGACGGGAATACCAGAATAATGTCTGTCCAAATATCTGGGTACTCCGTGGCCCAGTCAAATTGACACATAAAACCATCTATCCTCCTTTTGTCATTCAAACGTTTATTTTCCAAAGTATTCCCTTTATTTTCACCTAGCGTGCTACATTTTACGCTTATGACCAAACTTTATATGGCAGGTGGCTTGACTCCTCTGGGTGGTAGCAACTCAATTCAACCATCTCATGCAAAAATAGTACTGATGGGGGTGACCAGTTAGCTTAGGTGGTTAGGGCACAGGCTCATAAAGCCATGGTTGCCTGTTCGATTCCTACATGGGCCACGGAGCTGTGCCCTCCACAATTAGATCGAGGACAACTACTTAACTTGGAGCTGATGGGTCCTGGAGAAACACACTGCCCCCAATAAAAATAAAAATTAAAAAAAATTCTTAAAAAAACATAATACTGATGGCAGGAGATACAATTTATACATTCACATCAGATTCATCTTATTTATTTTTCTAGAGAAGATTCTGTCTATGAAGATATGGAAAATCACCCCTCAAATTCTTTAACCCATAACTTTTAATCATCCATTCACATTCCTGAGCTAGGATCTGTCACAATTTAAATGTCTGACACTACTAGAAAGGCTTTGGAGGTAGCCAAACTCCTCAATTACGTTATAGACAGAGTCTGAAGTGTGAAGAAATGAAATGTCTGGGTCACAGGCATGGTAGTGGGAGAACTAAGGGTCAAAACTGTCTACTAATTTTCGGCCTATTGCACCTTTCAGTCTGTAACACTCTCTCCTCTGCTATACAGTACACATGGAAATGTCAGACAGAAATGTGACAAAATGTCACACTCTGGGTAATCCCAGACCACTTTTCCTTCTGTACTTAATTATGACCATTATTCTCATCTAAACTGTTAAGAGAAAATAACAGTAAACTAAGCCAACCTTCCAATAAACACTTGCTACATAAATGTAAGCACAGATATAATAGGTAAGAGTAACCAGTGTAAGCAGAATTCTTCCTTTCACAATGTATAACAGAAAGGAGCATCTCCTAAAGAATATTTCAAAATTATATTGCTATTATCTCGGGGAGAGAAATGCAAAATAACCTACAAAAGGGATATATTATAACCACAAATAGTACAGTGCAGTATCTCCTTCCCTGCAGGCATGGTTACAGAGCCAGCCCTAATGGAGAAGAAAAAAAAAAAAAGATAAAAAGTTCCAATTCAGGGTGTTGTCTGAGAGGTTCACTTTCTTTCACAATAAATTTGTTTTAAACTTCAGAGGTAAGGAAAAGAAAACAGAATACAATGAGGAAAAATATTTTAACCTTGGGGATCTAGTTCATGTGACTTTTCTTAAGCTTATTTATTTGAGGAAAAAACAGCAGCTGTGAAGACAAAAGATAAACAGTCATCTAAGTCAGCAACAAAGCCGCAAGGGTTTCCCCTCCTTTGAATTCCCCTTGCTTTTTCCTAAGGACCCAAAGGAAACTCAGTGTAAGTGCCAGCTTTTCTGCCTGTCGTGTCTGAGGAGAGAGTCGCTTTTCCGTGCCTGGTAAATGCTGGCTGCAGGGCAGATGACAGCTGAAGTGTGAGAGAAGGGAAGGGACTGATGGCCAAAGTGTAGGGGTTACGCTTACACTGCCTGGGCAGCCCACCGAGCTAGAGGATCAGCATCAAGTAGCAAATGAAGAGAATACCCAAACTAGGACAAGGGAGGGGAAAAGAAAAAGAAAAGTGAAATGGCTAAAACTCCAAGAGGGTAAATTTGAAATAGCTTTCCTGTTATTGTAACATTTTCCTAGATTGTTTGCACACAGTTCATTCTGTTAGAACTTCAGCTCTGTTACAGACACCAGTGATGAGAATAATAGGATCATGAGACTGGAAAGCTACCTTTCTTTATTTCTTTTATTTTAACTTTCAATGAGTATTTTTTTTTAATGGTCTGCAAAATAATGCTAAGAGTAATGGTACCTACCTCTGGTGTTTCGAGAATGACCTTATTCTGGCTTACCTTTGTTTGAAGAATAAGCCTCAGTTCCATTCCATTGTAGAGTGGTTTGAAATTGACGTGATAGTTTTGTTCCACATACAGTGGTCTTGAGGAGAGGTGTTAGAAGTGTTTAAAATATGGCCCAAGGGACTATTCCAAATTCTAATGGGGGTGGATCTTGGCTTCCCTGAGCCTACAAAATTAAAAATAACGCATCAAAAATTATTCTAAGAATCTACAGAACTACTGGAACCACTCCACTCCTCAGAATACTGGGTCTTCAAATCTCTGAAACTGGATTAAAGTAAAACTAATATTTTGGGGTGAAATTCACCAACATATGAAGAAATCCATTTAATTTGGTATTATCTATATTTCATTAAGTGAGGTTTTAAGATATAAAAATGGCTCTGACATGTAAGGAGTCAGGCAGTAAAAACAAAGGCACATTCATTCACCTGGAGAGGGTGCAAATAGTTGAATCAGAGACCAATAAGAGTATAGGTAATGATTTCTCCTTTAAAAATATATTCATACATCAAACTTAAAAATTTTTTCACAGCAAAGGAAACCATCAATAAAACAAAAATGAAACCTACTGAATGGGAGAAGATATTTGTCAATGATACATCTGATAAGGGGTTGATATGCAAAATTTATAAAATACTCATGCAACTCAACACCAAAAAAAACAAACAACCCAATCAAAAAATGGCCAGAGGATATGAAGAGACATTTCTCTAAAGAGGACATTCAGATGGGCAACAGACGTATGAAAAAAAATGTTCAACCTCACTAATCATTAGAGAAATGCAAATAAAAACCACAATGAGACACCACCTCACTATGGTCAGAATGACTAGGATCAATAAATCAACAAACAACAAGTGCTGGTGAGGTTGTGGGGAAAAGGGAACCCTGGTGCACTGTTGGTGGGACTGCAGACTGGTGCAGCCACCATGGAAATCAGTATGGAGGTATCTCAAAAAACTGGGAAATGGAACTACCATATAACCCAGCACTTCCACTCTTGGGTATCTATCCAGAAAAACCCAAGACACTAATTTGAAAAAATATATGCACCCCTATGTTCATTGCAGCACTATTTACAATAGCCAAGAATGGAAACAACCGAAATGCCCATCGGTAGATGACTGGATTAAGAAACTGGTACATTTATACAATGGATATAAAGAAGCTATAAAGAAGAATGAAATCTTACTATTTGCAACAATATGGATGGAACTAGAGAACATTATGTTAAGTGAAATAAGTCAGTCGAGAAAGATAAATGCCATATGATCTCACTTATATGTGGAATCTGAAGAACTGAATAAATGAGCAAAGTAAACAGAAATAGCCTCAGAGATACAGAGGAAAAACTGATGGTTGCTAGTTGGGAGAGGGGGTGGAGATGAGGGAGAAGGGGAAGGGATTAGATAGCACAGACTGGTAACTACAATATTGTCACAGGGATATGAAAGACAGTTTGGAGGAATATAATCAATAATGTTGTAAAGATTTTGTAGGGTGTCAGATAGCCACATCTATTTTTAGGGAGTCCACTTCATGAATGGGGTAGAGGCCTGACGACCACATTGTACATCTGAAGCTGCCGTTGAATAATATTGTATGTCAACTATAATTTAATAGTCATGGGATGTGGAATATAGTTTGGGGAATGGAGTCAATGGAATTGTAATAGATATGTATGATATTGGGGATGGGGAGGCAGTGGGTTAGGGGAGGGAGTTGTCACTTTGTGAGGAGTGAAAAGTATAACTATTGCATTGTTTTGTACACTTGAAAATAATAATGTACATATATGTGTATATACATATATATATATATATTACATATACACACACACACACACACATATTCACAAATACGGTTTTTTAAACAAACAAAAAAAGATTCCAAGGGCAGATAAGTCAGTCCATAATAAAAACGTAAAATCATGTTCTGCAAGGTCAACAGTAAAAGAGGAAATGATCACCTGTATTCAGAATAATAGTCACATACAGGCAAAACATCCAATCAAACCAAATAAAGGAGAATTGTATACATAAAAAGATGACATTTAGAAACTTCCTGGATTTGTCTCTAACAAATTAAAGTAAGCTCATCTGCCTGGCATTCAAAGCTGTTATGTAAATTTGCACAGGTCTTCCCATATGCCTACCCTGGGCTCCAATTAAATCCATCCACTGCTGTTACTTCACATATTCAATGTCATGCTATTAAGCTTCTGCTTGTGTGTTTTCTTCTGATCTAAGTACTCCAATCTCTGTTTTCAAAACCCTATTCTTCTTTCAAGCTCCACTTCAACATACCATTTCTTACAAATTGGCTGTTACACAGTAATCATGAGGATGTAGGTATAGCATAAAGAATATAATCAACAGTATTGTAATAACTATATATGGTGCCAGATGGGGACTAGGTTTGTGGGGTGATAGATGGGAGGGGGCTGGGAGGCAGGGTGAAAAAGGTGAAGGGATTAAGAAGTGGAAATTGGTAGTTACAAAATAGTCATGGGGATGTAAAGTAAAGCATAGGGAATATAGTCAATAATATGGTAATAACTATGTATAGTGTCAAGTGGGTACTAGACTAAAGAGGGAGATTACTCCTTACATTATATCACTGTCTAACCACTATGCTGTACATCAGAAATTAATATAAAACAATCTTGAATGTCAAAATAAATAAAGTGTACAAAATAAAAAACAAAATGTCACTTCTACTTCATAAAGATACTCTTATTTTTTTATTCCTTTTAATTTCAAAACTAAAATGTATAACCTCTTCTTTTAACTTCCTTTCAATTAAGATAAGGATAGTAGTGATGGGGTAGATGGAGAAGATTCTTAGAAAACATTTTTAAATTAGGTAATTTTTCTTAAAAATTTACTAATATTCAAATCTTCATATGATTTTGTTTTCCCAAGCCACTTAATCATTCAATAACTTGCTGACTATTTATTTTGAGCTAAACGCTGTGTATTGCAACCTGGAAATGAAAAGATGGATTAAGACATAGTACCTACCCTCAAAAATTTCACATCTAATGGGCACTAGGGGTTTATGTGAACATTGCCACAAAACAGACGCAGAGAGAGAGAAGCAGGGCCGTGGCACATCACATGGAAGTATCCACATATCTAATTTATTCAAAATTCAAAGTGTTGTGATCAGTGAGGATTATTTTGTCATATCATCCACCACTGAAGACACAATCTAGACAGCTAGAAAAAAAAATCAAACAAAAACCATAAAACCCTTATTTGTCGCCCTAGGCATGTTCGAATTTACTTCTCAGTTTCATTTGTTTCAGATTTTTACATTTCATGGTTCACTTAGCTCCTATGAGTCAGACGAAATGTTTAAAAAATTTATTCTTATTTACTTATTTGCATATATGTTTATTTTATAAGTCTGTAACTTTTCAGATTGCATTTCTCATCACAATGTTGAAGTCCCATGATCAAGTATAAACATTTTAAACAATTTCCACTATAATCCTACCTCTAAAAATCTTCTTTTATGTTTAGCACATAAAATTTTCAAGAGTACAAATAGTAGAGAGATGTCTACTTAGGAAAGAACAAAACTTTATAGGGGCTCAAAAATTATTTAGAAAGCTAGACATAGCACATGTTTTGCTAGTTTTCAAAGGAAGGGAAAATATGTAAAAGCTTAAAGTAAAATTATTATGGGATTGCAGAAGGCTCAACTGGAACGATGGCTTTATTTTCTGAATGAAGATTGTCTATGTGAACTTGAATCAAACAATTAACCTCTCTGTGCCATCCATTACTCGTCTATAATATTGAGCTGAATATTTCTTCGTATCTGAAGAAGTTTAATGGTGTATTATGCCATTTCAAAGGAAATTGTTCTGCAAAATTCAACAAATATTGACATGTTTTTCAAGTATCGATAATAAGGTAAAAAATAAAGATAAACTAAAATTATGATTGTTGGAAATGAAAACGTGCATATGTATGAAAAAGTCACTTTTTCCCCTTCAGTAACTTATTCTAAAAATCCCAGACTATTAAGAATTAAAATATAAAAAGGACCTCCTTATGGAAAGAATATAGATGGAATTGTTCAGTCTCCACACAAGCAGGCTCTCTACAAATGGACTTTCCACTGTGACTGACAGAGAAATTTTTGATGTACCTGATTCACAGAGACCCTGCATTATATGATCTTCCCCAATACTTTGAGATTATAATAGACTGGAATGAAGATCATTTCCTAAGAGAAAAATATATTTAATCAATTAATTTTTTTGGTTGTTCGTAACTGCTCTGCATTCAAGTGATGAATCAGGAGGCGGAGGCTTTGGAATAGTGCTAATGCTTTCAAAGCCAACTTTATTCAAAGACAACCTCTGCTGTTAATGCGGCAGGCACAGTCCTTTAGGAATCTGACTTACAGACCCACTGAAAAGCACAGTTTAACCTGCTCAGTATCTCAAGTCAGAAAAAGGATTTGCTTGAACTCTGGGGCTTTCTTTAGAGCTCCTGGGTCAGAAGAAGCTGCTGCAGTTAGTTGGTTTCTGTATTAATCAGAACAGTCTTAGCAGAAATGTTAGCAGGAAAACAAGACCAGTATGAAGATAGATGATAAATAGACAGATAGATAGATAGATAATAGATGAATATATGTCAATATTTTTCATACCCTCAGTTAAAAATATAATAAGCATACTGGTAATATTTTTATAGTATGGTTTAGTTATTGAATGGTAATATATAACAATGGTAGTAAATCTTACGATACAAATCTTATGCTAGCTAAGTGTCACCTAAGAGGATGGTATTGCAATTGCATTTGAAGCAGTTCAATCTGGCTAGTCAGGTAAAGACATCTCAAAGAACCTAACAAACCAGACCAAATTTTTCAAAACCATCAAAAAGACAAAATTTATCCAAAAATTTTACTGTTTGTATCTTAGAATTCATATAAAAATGAAATACATAGAGGCAGAGAGTAGAATGGTGATAACCAGGGGCTATTCATTGGGTTTAAAGTTTCAGTTATGCAAGATGAATAATTTCTATTTATGTGAGATGAAGAATTTCCAGAGATTTGTTGTACATTATGCCTATGGTCAAAAATACTGTATTGCATACATAAACCTTTGTTAACAAGACAGATCTCATGTTAAATAGTCTTACGAGAGAGAGAGAGAGAGAGAGAGAGAGAGAGAGAGAGAGAGAGAGAGAGAGAG
>NW_017732232.1:440763-442515 GCF_001890085.2 Hipposideros armiger
CTTCTGTTGCCATCATTAAAATGGAGTCCTTCAGGGCCGGCCGAGTGGCTCAGTTGGTTAAGAGCTCGCTCAAGAGTTTGAGCTCTGAGCAACAGCGGTTCGAGTCAGCGCGAGCTGAGCAGCCGTGAGCTGCCAACAGGTGGCGGGATGGCTCAGCTAAAAAAAAAAAAAAAAGGAGTCCTTCAGCGTTGTCCATCCACTTTAGAATGACTTTTTAGTCAAGATTTGAACTGTAACAAAGGAAACAAGACTAACTCAAGCACAAGGAACTTCTTACAAGGTTATTTGTTGGAAGATAGTTGGGTAGTTTCAGAAGCTTGAGAAGAATATTGGGAAGCTCACAGAGACTCGGGCAGCAGTTGACAGAGATGAGAACAAGATCCTTCTACACTAAGGATTTGCGCAGGCTGTTGCCCCCCCCCTCCGTGCCCTCAGCTCTGGATAACCGCAGCCACACCTGGATGCCCCCGTCTCCACCATAACCTCTGCTAAGCAATCAGAGACTTGCATGTTCCTTCGAATTATTCCCTCAAACTCCAAAGTCCAAAAATAATTGTCTACTGGTAACAACAATTTTCCTGCCAGGTAGTTGGGAGAGAAAATGGGTGTCCCCTTTAACTTAAAGGGAGGCCAAAGTGAGAAAGGAGTTAGGATTTTGTATTAGTCATGCATCTAATGAGAAACTGAATCAATAGGATAATATTTACATGTATAAGGACATTTATTATGAGGAATTGGCTCACGTATTTATGGAGGCTGAAAAGTCCCATGATCTGCCATGTGCAAACTGGAAACAGGAAAGTCAGCAGTATAATCTAGATCAAGTTGGAAAGCCTGAGAACCTAAAGAGCTGATGGTGTAAACCCCAGTTCAAGGGCAGAAGACTGATGACCCAGCTCAAGCAGGCAGGCAGAAAGAATAGGGGTGAATTCTTCCTTCCTCCACCTTTTTGTTCTATCCATGCCCTCAATGGGATTGGATGATGCCTGCTCACATCAGGGAGGGCAATGGGCTTTACTGAGTTCACTGATTCAAATGCAAATTTCACCTAGGAATGCCCTCACGGACACACCCAGAAATAATGTTTAATCTGGAAACCTCTTAGCCCAGTGAGTTCACACATAAAAAATTAACCATCACAGATGTCAAACCACGAAAATGCCAAGGCTTCCTGTAATGAAACTCCCTGAGGTCCTGACCCATTTGAGATCTGACTGTTACTAAAATGTATCTCTACTCTGGGGACCTTATTATTTTAGGCATTTTCACATCCATACTACAAAATACATAGACTTGTAACAGGAATGTGGGTAGTTGATGGGTTTAGTTTCAGAGCATTTTTGTTTTTTCACTATGTCTCCACATAAATAAAGTAGAGGATGCCTTTTCATATTCAGTGTCATTTAGGATTTTTTTTCATTATAAATATTAGTACCTAGAAAAAATAATTGTGCAAAATGAGCACCTAACAGTTGTATATTTAAAAATGTATCCATCTAAACTAGAGAACATTATGCTAAGTGAAATAAGTCAGTCAGAGAAAGACAAATACCATATGATCTCACTTATACGTGGATTCTAAAAAACTAAATAAACGAGAAATGTAAACAGAAATAGCCTCAGAGGAAAAACTGAGGGTTGCTAGTTGGGAGCGGGTGGGGATGAAGGAGAAGGGGAAGGGATGAGACAATACAAATTGGTAACTACAATATGGCCTCAGAGATAGAAAAGACAGTCTGGGGAATATAATCA
>NW_017732232.1:442615-446207 GCF_001890085.2 Hipposideros armiger
AAAAAAAATGGTATGCCTGTCTTACCTTTTCATTAATATATATTGTGATCAACATACATAGCTTAGCTAATTATTTTGTTTTTATCAAATACAAAACTATATTTTGAAATACAAGAGTTTGCCAAATATCACTACAAAATAAATTTAAACATATAGTTTACAATAAATTGCTTTATAAGGTGTATACATTTCTGACAACTTCAAATTTCCAAAACACAGCTGCACACCTAGAGGTAAGTGAGCAAAATTCTGATGGGTTGAGGAACACTGGCAGATTAGCAGAAGAATAAAGATGCCCCCTGTCTTCTAGACTAGAATTTTATGAATTGACTGTCTTATTTTGTAAATAACCTGGTGCGTATGTCATTTAAGGCAAATATAAGTCTTCCTCAGGTATAAGAGCCACATATTGAAAACTGAAGGTAGAATGACAAAACTTGAAAGAGGAGAGATATTTTAGAGAGCCAATAGAAGAAGCCTATGGTAAACAGCAATATCTGATATTAAGACATAATTACTGATTAAATATAGTAATTTAGGGCAATTGTATATTAATGGAAGCCAACCACACATACTTCAATATACCTCAATCCTCATGTCTTTAAAAGGAAAGCCCTCCAATGTGATAGTTCATATACTCTAAAAAAGGCAGAATTAGAATTAACTTCTACTTTGTGTCACCAAGTCATCCACAAAAGAAATTCCATTTATGTTTACACCTGCTAGAAGGATATTGTGGTAGAGAGAAGGATGCCCCCACCCCCATAATATGATCACATTCCAATCTCCAGAACCTGTGAATATATTATCTTACATGGAAAAAGGGGTTCCGCGGGTATGAGTAAGTTAAGGATTTATAGATGGGGACATTTTTGTGGATGTTCTGTGTAGGTCCAAGGTAATCACAAGTGCCCTGATAAAGAGAGACAGACGAGTCAGAGTTAAAGATGTATTGACAGAGGGAGAGGAAGGGGAAGGGGAGGGAGTGGGGGGAGGAGAGGGGGGCAGGGAGAGCAAGAGGGAGAGATTGAAGGCATCTAATACAGAAATCTTCATAAATCAAGCCTTTACAACTAAAATTAAAGGATGATTTAAAGTGCTTCAGATGTGTAGAAATAAGGAAATATCCAGATTATACCCAATATTGGAGTGACCTCTTGTACATGATTTAGTTGGAGGCCGAAGCTACTCACTGTGTCCACCAGTATGATTAGCAGTCCCAGACAGGAACTTCAAATCCAGGTTTCTCCAGCCCAGCTGAGTTGCTCAGTTGATTAAGATCTCACTCAAGAGTTTGAGCTCTGAGCAACAGTGGTTTGATGCCCAGCCCGAGCTGAGCAGCCAACTGGTAGCAGGATGGCTCAGCTTAGGGAAAAAAAAAAAAAAATCCAGGTTTGTCTTGAATCAGTTCATTTGCATAACAACAAAACAAATCCAATACAAAGAAAGGAAAACTGTGAGAGTAAATTGCCATTTTCTTTCCTGCCAAGAATAACTTTTAAAACATTTTTACAGTCATGCTCTAAAAGGGTTTGCCATGTGGTCTTGGTCAAAAGAGGATTTCTCAAGATGACATTCTGCTAGCTCTTATTTTCTCTCCATCTATGTCTCACATAGTAAATATGCTCACTGTACAAGTCAAAACCAGATTTTTTTGTTGTTGTTATAACACTGTTGAAATTCAATCTTCACTCTGAAAAGCTGTTGTTTTTGTTTCACATCTAGCATAACAGATAATAATCACTGAAAATTTGAGAAAGCAGGTGTGCCCTGATAGTTTGGTTGACACATGCAGCTAAAAAGATTTTGCTTGCCTCTTCCACAGGTAGTCTAATTTCACTGTGGCAAAAGTAGAAACCTGATGATTTGAGGCTCATAAATTGCCTATGTCCTAGAAAATGTTTAAAGAACTTAAAATAAATAAGTATAGGAGTTATAATGAAATATCATTGACTCATGCCAGCTAGAAGAAGGTTGTCCAAAGTTGTTAAGAAAAAAATAAAATGTATGTCAATTCAAAATAAGTATAAATTTGCTCATGTAGAGCATATGCCATAATTCAAACCAAGATAATAATATATACTTGGTAGGAATCTTTAAGCCATGTACTTCAATAAATGTATAAGAAAGGTCATATCATGACTTTTTAATAAATTTACTACAATGATCTCTATGTAATTAGATGTTTCTAGAAATTTTCAAACAGTTCATCTATAATGTCCTTTGATAATTCATTCTCTAGTCTTATTCATTAACTGTTGCTGCCTACTAACATGAAGTTAACTCAAACTTCAGGCTAGTTCACTGAAAATCTATTAACAATGTCTCAAGCAAGATGACTTTACTACACCATTACAAAAATAATAATAATACTTTTGTAAATATCCATTCCTGTGGCTTCAAAGAGTTTCAGAAACGTTGCCTAGGAGGTTGAAACCTGAAGAAACTATTTAAAAAGCAAATGTTATTGGAGATGAAAGAAGAGTATCATGAGTGTGATGACAGTTTAAAGAAATCTGACAATCTACTTGTGTAGATTCATGGTCTGACATCCTTCAGCTTCAACTTGGATGTGTAAAGTATATTTGGAAGTCAGCAGTGTCTCTAGTAAACAAACAAACAAACAAGCAAAAACAAACAGAAAAGGTTCTCTTCAGCCCTGTGAAAAGCAGAAAGCCTGGCTGGCTGTCCCCCCTGAGATATGCCCAGCTGCACCTCTGTATGCTGGCTAACAGCAACGCTTGCATAATCAAGAGTACAGCACTACAAAAAGGATGCCCATGGTGAGTAGAAAAATGATTGCTAAAGCTGAGAAACATTGAGAAACCGTTCAGTGAGGCCCTTGTGTGTGTCTCCTTTATATTATACCTGCTGTTTGCACACCCAATTCTACCCAGCGACTGCAGGGATCTGGGTCTGTTTTCTGTAGCTCTGATAGACACTAAACAAGCTGGTTTTCTCATAACAGACAGAAGCTATAAAAATACAGAGGTAGACGCTCTTAAATTTTTATCTTTTTCTTTCTGCTCCCACAATCTTGCTACTTCTGTGTTAAGGCTATTTAGCATCCTTAACTGCCTCTAACTGGGGCAGAAGAAATAGTTCTGTTCTTCATTTTGCACGATCCCTGAACTTCACGTCCTCCACGATAGCTATACAATGCCTCAATTACAATTCTTTTACATTGTATTATGAGTATTGTAGTATATGTCTCTATTCTGGACTCTAAATTTTGTGAGAAAAAGTGTAACACTTGATTCATCATTTTGACTCCCAAAGCTGACTCTGAGTTACTGTTCATGAAAAGTTGTTTGAAGTAGACTAACTTGAGTATCATCCATTAATGTCTGTTTCTTTATGGTTTTACTAAAACTCCATTATATTGCTATGATACTAATAGTATTTCAAAATTACACCTCTTCCTGGAATGGGAGGAGGAGGGTGGATGATATTAGATTCCGAGGTCAAGACCAAAAATTTCAATGATCAATCTGGAGCTTCTGTTGCCATCATTAAAATGGAGTCCTTCAGGGCCGGCCGAGTGGCTCAGTTGGTTAAGAGCTCGCTCAAGAGTTTGAGCTCTGAGCAACAG
>NW_017732232.1:447962-463112 GCF_001890085.2 Hipposideros armiger
TGACCACCACACTGTATTTCTGAAGCTGATGTTGAATAATAATGTATGTCAACTATAATTATATATACATATAGTCACAGGACGTGGAGTAGAGAGTGGGAATGGAGTCAATGGAATTGTAATAGATAAGCATGATATCGGGGGTGGAAGGGCAGTAGATGGGGGAGGGGGGGTTGTTTCTGTGCAAAGGGTGAAAAGGATAACTATTGCAATGTTCTTTACACCTGAAAATAACAATAAAAAATAAATTAATTAAAAAAACAAAAGAAAGTAAAATGAAGGAAAAATGAAAAAAAAAATGTATCCATCTAGACATACATCTAGGATTCTCCTGATTCTGATTCATGCTAGAAAAGGATTTTTCCTTAAAAGTCCAGATAACTAAATTAATAAAAAAATATATTGTCATAAATATTACCACTGTTAACCTTTAAGGCACTTTGATAAATATTTTTAAAATGCATTCCTTTTGGAAAAACTCAGCTCATGCCACAGCACAGATGCTATACTTCAGCCCTTTCTCACTTTCTTCAGGTGGATATCTTTGCACAGTGCACAACCTGCACCACTACACATGACTGCTCTCTAGGGACTCCATAGAATATTCCCAGGAAAATATTATTTCTCCAACTCAATCATATTAACCCTAATCTATTCATTTATAAATATGTGCAGATCATCACACACCATTCACAAAATTAGAACACATGCACGCGTATTAAAAATCTCCACTCTGGGGCCAGCCGAGTGTCTCAGTTGGTTAAGAGTTGGCTTAAGAGCACGGGCTCTGAGCCAGTGATGCTGTGCCCCAGCTGAGCTGTTGCTGAGTTGCCAACAGGTGGCATGATGACTCAGCTGGTGTAACAAGATTGCCTGTTCGATGGTGGGCTAAGCCTACCAGCAACTAAGACTGAACTCGGCACCTTGAGCTGAGCTGTTACCCAGGTGGCTCAGTGGATAGGACATGTGCTCTTAACAACAAGTCTGCTGGTTCAACTCCCACATGGGATTGTGGCTACGCCCACCCGCTACTAAGATTGAACACAGCACCTTGAGTTTAGAGGCCACGAGCTGCCAATGGGAAGCCAGATGGTGACTAGCGTCCTCCACAATGAAGACTGAAGAACAACAACTTGGCTGGTCCCCTTCCCCAATTTCCCAACACTGTTCTCCTCCCCCAATTCCCCAATGAAACCTAAAAAAAAAAAACAAACAAAAAACCCTCCACTCTGGATGTCTTGTTTTATAATGAAATAATAATAAAACAATAGCTCCTTTTTAAAACACTTTCTTTGTATGAGGTATTCCAGTAGACACTATACATATATATCATGTCTTTCTCAAAAAAATCCTCTGAGGATGGTAAACTTTCCTAGCTTGATAAAATAAATTGTACATATTCTTTTCTTCTTCAAGGTCATACTTGTTCTCCACAAAGATATTTAGAGGTAAACAGAGGTCTCTAGTGATCCTCATATATAATTGTGACCTATATTTTTTATTCAATTTCTAAATTGATTTTTGAGGCATGAAAATATACTGCCATTGCACCCTATTATTGCATATCTGTGTATCTGTGTCAGGGAGTCTGTCTGTGATTGTGAATGCCTAAAGCAGAAGAACTGGAGACATATATTATATATAATGTATGATATATTAATATATATGATATGATATAAGATACATAATTTTCTTCTTAATCCATCACTCTGGGTATCTGACTTTCTTGCATACGAAACCATTCCATTATATTTACATACAAACATTGTCCATTACCTAAATAGTTTGCTATTTAGCAAACTGCCTTATTATTTGTTGATGATCAACATACACTCATTCCATAGATTTAGGCAAAACATTAATTTCCTTTGGATTACCTTTCAGTCTGTACAGATAGATTGAAGGCCATGTTCCAAGCATCTCTTAGTCTGCCTGGTTGCCTCTCCATGCTTTCCTATTGTTTTCTACCCTTCTGCCCTTCCCACTTTTATCCCTTAACCCATGTCCTGATGCTATCCTTGGGAAAACGTGGGAAGTGGAAACCATGAAGACCTTCTTGTAGCAATCTTTCAAAATGTTTTCTTGTTCATGTGAACAGATGTTAATATGATTATTCTAAACAACTACAAAAAAACAGCTTTTTCAACCAGAGATCAGAAGGGAAGGCAACACAGTTGGTGAGGGAGACAGAAAACTTGTCTTACTTATCAAATGAAATGGAAGAACTATATAAACAAATCAATTTTTATAAGTCCAAGTCCTCCGTGATCACTAACAGCATTTCATGTTCTATCATCATGAATAAAGTACATTACTTGAAAAGCAGAATTCTGATCCAAAAAGTTCCCTGTCAGATCAAAATAGCACTTTTCCGCTGCACACACTTTCAACCCGGTAAGTGATAAAAGCCAGGTACGCATTATTTCACAGAAGAAAAAACAAGCACACTAATACCATCAATGCTGAGTTGTGAACTTCTAAAAAGCAAATTAGATATTTTTTTTTTGCACCTAATGCAGTGTCAAAATGCTGCCAGAAACATCCCGATCTCTGGATTTTTATTGCTGGTGATAATGTATGAAGTGGAAAGAACATAACTTGGTTTTCTAATAGGTGGTTAAGCTTGCACTACTGACCACATTATTAAAAAAAAAAAAAAGAACTTGATAACTGAGTGAATATGATAGGAAAGCCACTGATGGGGAAGAAAACTGGAGCACTAAAGTGTGTCAGCTCTGTAGAGTCACATATTTGGAAAAGCCGTAGTTTAAATCAGAGAAAGCAAGTTACACAGGAATGTTTTTTAGGAAGTTACTATACAGCACTTGTGAATGTAGGATTTTCCTTAAGGATGCTTCCAATGGAAAACATTTGATATTTTTTACAAAGAAACAAGTTATCAAGAAGTATCAATCTCCAGAATCAAATTTCTTGCTGTAAAACTCAGTCAGGCTTCATTAATAATAATAATGCTTTAGTGATAAGCAGTAATATGTTACATGGGAATGAGAACTAGAGAAATGAGAAAATCTATGCTTGTCTTAAAAAAAAGTTGTTATTGGGCCGGCCGAGTGGCGTGTTGGTTAAGAGCTGGCTTGGGACGCCAGATGGCCCTGGTTCGGATCCCACATATGAGGGCCAGTGACACTGCCCTCTACAGCTAAGATGCTGAACAACAGCTCAACCTGGAGCTGGGCTGCCATGAGTCGCTGGTGATGGCGTAGGCTGCAGCCCCTGCTGCAGTGGGTTGCCATGGGCTACCGTGTGAAGCCAGCAGCCACTGTGAGCGGCTGTCCAGAAGCCGGCGACTGATCTGCCTCACCCAGGAAGAGCACAATAATGGTGCCAACTTGGGCCAGTGAAACAACGTCCTCCACAACTAGACTGAAGAACAAAAAGACAGCAATTTGTCTGTTCCCCTCCCCCAATTCCCCAATAAAATCTTAAAAAAAAAAAGTTGTTATTTAGACCAATTGGCACATATTTGAATTTACATATAATCAAATAATATAATAAGCAAAATTTGGCAATGCTTTGAGTCTTTTAACAGCCTCATTGTTAGTTCTTGGGGACCAAGTAGTGACAGGATAACTAGACACAAGCCAAGTAGGTTAGAAAAATAGGTGAATCTATTCATTGCATGATTTTCATAGAATCATTTAAGAATAATTTAAGTTATGTTGGATATTTATCTATATTTATCTATTTTATATAATCTTGTTTTAACATATATTATTACCTTTTAAATCTGTTTTACATTAGAAATATAACTATATATTCACAGAATGCATTTATACCTCTTGTTACACATTTAATTTTTTCTTAAGGAAATGGCTACACTATGATTATATGTCATCAAGTTTAAATCAAGATAGCAAAATCAATAGTATTCCCTTTTACTTTTCTTTCACTAGTTTATCCTGAAGTCTCATGTTACACATGCATCTCGGGTTGTCTTTCTTTCCCTCTAGGACCCTTCAGGCTGATGGAGCAGACTTCTTCACATGTAAAGTTAGTGCCAGGGCAAAGAAGCCATGATAGAAACATCTAACGACTTAACAATTCTGCTTGGATATAGCATGCCTCACATACACTCACATTTCACAGGACAAAGCAAATCCCATGGCTGCCGGATGCCTATGGGACAGGTCCACTACAGGGGATTTAGTAGGAAAAACTTGAATATTTTTCCAATAATGCAGGTTATCTCAAACTCAAATTCAAGTCCTCAAACGGTACCACCTTTGTCCACTAATGTATATTATTCACTTTAGAACTTTCTTTCCTTGCCTCTATAGTAAAACTGTTCCTGCTCAGGTCCTCTCCAGGTTGGCATATTTAATGAACACTTTTCTGTCCTTATGGTTTGTGCCCAAACATTCAAGTTTCCCACTCCCTCCTAACTTTTTCCTTTTGGCATCCAAGACTCCAAACTCTAGTGTTATTATTCTTACTCTTTTTTTCCCCCCAGTCTTCTTTGCTAGCAGCTTCTTGTTCTCTGTCTTCTGAATGTCAGAAGTTCAGTTATAGGGTCCTTTTATTATTTTCTAATCTCCCCATTGATGTTCTGCAGTCTCATGGCTTTGTATTCCATCTATATTCTGGTAACTTTCAAGTCCATATCTTCAACCTTGACATCTTCCCTGAGCTCTATCCACCTGTACATCTCACAGGGATAGGAAACATAATGCCTATAAATATAAACTCGTGATTTATCCTCATCCAAAATGTGCTTTTTCACATTTCATCATTTTATTGGCCAGCATTTGAATTCCTTTCAGGTTCTTCTAGTAAGTGAGCAGGGCTTTATTATTTGAAAATCTCCTTTACCTCATTCTTTATTATTTGAAAATCTCCTTTACCTCATTCTCACTAGTCCATCAGAAAATATTTATTTATTTTTAAAACAATTTTATTGGGGTATAAAAGAGTATTGCTCATACAGCTCCATCTTCCTAGAATTCCCTTTAATCCACCTTGGTACACCTGGTGTTTATTCCCTTCAGTTTTCGAGTAATAATCACTTACTTGGAGGGCCCTCTCAAACACACCGGCCAATAATTATATTTAATAATAATTTATATTTTCCTATTATCTCTCATAGTACCCTGATTTTTTTCTTCTATAGTTTCAGAGAGACTATCTCTGGCCCAAAGCTGAATGCCTGTCCTTGGGATAAGAAACCTGTGGGGCCAATGAGGCCTCACCCCTGCACCCCTTCTAGACCATTCTGCATATTGAGTCCAGATATTCCCTGCCTCAACAGCCCTGAGCCTGCTTACAGGAACGTCATTGGCTCCAGTGAGTGATGTTGGAGCTGGTGAGTGAGAAAATAATGGTGGAAGGCCAAGATCTTTCATTTTGGTTCTTGCCCTGGGCCCTGCAAATATGAAGGGCAAGTCTGCCCATCATTCTCTTCTTAAATCCAAGAGTTAATGACCTTAGCAAGCCATTTGTGTTCTGTCTCTCAGAGAAGAGAAAAAGTAATCACAGAAAGATAAATACAAATTCACCCCTTTAGCTCCCCAGAGTCCTCGCTTCACCGGTCACCTCTCTAAATTCAATAATCATAAAAACAACACAAAAACAACACAAAAAAACACTCCCGATTTTATTTACTTGTTAATTCTACTTTCCCATTAGGAGAAAGTTGGAAGCCAAGACTTATAATTTCTTTTTACATGTACTGACATATTTTATGGGAAACCATATGGTATCTAGTGCTTTAAGTCTTTTCTCTTCTGATGGCGCAGGATATATTCTCTTAATTGTTTATTTCTAGCAACAATGTTGCACTATATATTTAAAGGTTCTAGTCATAGGACCACATATACCCTACATTGAAAATATGAGATTGTCCAATGTACATCAATCCTTTTTAAATGTATGGATAGGGAGGTTTAATTGTTGAATATTGATAGGGACAGTTTGAACATCTCCTCCAAGCTACAGTTTCTGTTAATTTGATTATTTAGAACCGTTTTAGTTTTTCCCCAATGACATATCCAACTTAGAAGGGAAAGTTAAAGCCAGATTTCCTATAAACAATATTTATCTGATTCTCGTTTCTTTCCAGTATCTCAGATCTCACAGCTCCCTTTCAAAACCTCTATTAGTGTCTATAATAAAAAGTTTCAAATGGAACGATATATTTTAATCAAAACTCTCACAATTATTAATATAGTACTAGACATAGCATTCATGAAATTGAACACAGCATTTCCTGTATTCTAATCTCTACACAACCTGATTATATTCCCCCATTCCATGCTTAAGTATTTGTTTCATTTATGTTGTCAAAATGTTCCCTAATTTTATTTTTAGATAACAATGTTAGTTATTAATAAACCACATTTTCCAATCCATTAAGTTATTATTTTATTTTTTCTAATTCTTATTTCCTTTGTAAATTTATTATAGTGTTTTTTGTGGGTTCTTTTTAAAGCTCTTTGAATTATGCTCTTTCTTTATCCTCTGCTTATTAAAAAAGAAAAGAAAAGAAAGTCTATAAATTTATTTTGAGTACAGCTTTGGCCAGAGCCCATGCTTTTTGAAATTTAAAATTATCAAAGAATCTGTCACCTAAGTTTTTATTTTCCCTTTAACCCCAAAGATTTTTTTATATACTGCATTTTAAAGTTCTAGATGGTTAGTTTATTTGCATATATATATATATATATATATATATATATATGGGTTTATTTTAGATTATTTCTGTTCATTATTTTCGTTCACAGTTTTATCGTATTTTGGTCATGAAATGTAGCCCATAGATATTCTTAGTAGAATTTATTAAAGTTCCCTCTTTGACATGATATATGATTGATTTATGTAAATATTCCTTGACACCAAAAAAAGTATTTTATATCTATTGGTTTGAATTATGTTTAATTACTCTTGAGCTATCTTATATATTATGTTAATTTGTTATCCATTCAATGATTAGAATTTATTATGCCATTCAATGTTGGAAAGGTAACACAGTGGAGCACTAAAGATAATTCAGGTACTGCTTTCACAGTCCCCATTCTTAAAAAATTCATACTTACGTGAAGCAAATGACAAGTAATCAAATACCTATCATAAATGGCTGATTTGATAGGTGTTATTGAAGCACATAAGGGAAACACATAACCCAGCGTTGGAGATCACTGTCTTTATACCTGGTAAAGTGATGTGAGTACTAAAAGTTAGCCAGGCAAAGATATAGAGAGTATTCCTGGAGTAGAGTACAGTAAATGTGAAGCACTGGGATGTTTAAGTAACTTAAAACAAAAACAAAAATAAAAAAACAGAATAGGACATAGTGGTAGAAGTATGTGGTAAAAAAAATAATTGCAGAGAAATAACTTTACATTAACTTTACTAAATGACCATTAATGAGTTTAAAGGAGGTTGGTGATATGACAAAGTTTTATAGGAAATTAGCCTAGGTTGCAAATCAAAAGAATAGGAAAAGAAACACCATTAGGAGGTTTTACAGTAATCCAGGACAGAAGAAGGTAGACTGAATGAAGTTGTGAGCAGGGAGAATAGATCAAACAGGACCAATATGTGAGATGTTAAAGAATAATCGATAGTAATTGATGAGCAATTAGAGTTTTTATTTAAATTTCCCTTTAGAGATATTCAATATATTTCCATATGATTACTGACTATGCATTTTTTCTTCTTTGATTATCTTTTTATATCCTTTACTTATTTTCCTAAAGATTTGTTTCTTTGTATATTTTCAATTTGTACAAACATTTTGAATACTAACAAAAGTAATTCTTAGAGTGTCTCATGTATTGCAATGTTTTTCCGTTTATCTATTGTCTTTTGATATTATCTAAGTTTTCCTGTTAAATGATTTATAGTTCGTTCATTCATTCATTCATTCAGAATTTGCTCACTCAACAAAGGAAAGAAGTCTCAAGAGCCCATGTTGAAAGGAAGTGAAGGTAAGTAAAGATTTAGTTAAATGTCAAATTATATATAATCTCATTTCATCCTAAACAACCTAGAAGTGTAGACAAAAGCTTTTCAATTTTGCACTTAAATAAATGGAGGTTCAGAGTAATGTCACAAGGGTTTAAACAATATCTAAGTGGAATAAAAGTTCTTTCATTAAACCATACTGCTAAATATGGTGAGATTGCTGCAAATTTGTCAGTGTTATCCTTTGAGGCTTTTATACCACATAATGCAATTTCGTTCACCTGTCATAAGAATAGTGAGAGAATTAACTTAAAAAATATATTATGAAATAAATGACCTTATACTTTAGATAAAGTACACATACCCACATATACACACATTTTCTGACTTTTTTTTTAACACAGATAGGTGACTATACATTAGGTGACTACACACCCACACAATGTTGAGTATGCAAACATAAAGTATTTGTGAATGACTGAAAATCAATAATTAAATTAAATTAATGTACCAGATATTACAATAATTATTGCTCGTGAGTACTTTGTCAACACAATATAAAACATTTGAAAGCAAATCTAGCAAGAATTTTAACATTAAAAACAATTATAAGGGAAGACATTTTGAATTACATATCTATTAAAATATTTATGATAAATGTGTTTATAATATGGTGAAGAAATCACAGTGAGATAACAGTTTTCTCCTTAGATAACAATGAATAAAGACATGTATGTGTAAACATACTAATTAATATTGTAATGGCCCTGTCTTACAGCCAGATTGTATCTGAGTATTACTGGGAAATTGATAATGATACTGTAATTCTATTTGTAAGAGAGCCTGGCGCTACTCATCTTGTTTAGTTCTTTCCCCCCACAATTTCACTATGGGATTAAGCTCAATAGCCTCACCTTGAAATGCATTTTAACTGCTTTTCCTTTTTTGAGTCCCTCAATCCAGAGTTCCTCAATGCAGACCAGCGGTTTCTGAACTTCCCAAATAAACTATTAGACTCAAATTCTTCTGTTATAGTCAGCTTCTGGGGAAACCCAGTCTAAGATACCTTGTACCAGAAATTGTCTTAAAAATCAGATCCTCAGGGTAGAGCTATGAAACTGGACTGTATAACAGTCAGATGGGAACGGGAACTCCATAGCTGATTGTAAACCGGGCGATGATAGCAATAGCATGCTGCAATCTCATTGTTACTGTGGTAAATTGGATGTGATACAGTTAAAAGGGGAAGCACTGGTTATTCACCATCTTTCATATTTGGGAGAAATGATGTTAGTATAATTTAAAAGATTGCAGAATTACATGGTTACTAAAGGGATATGGTGGCAGGTTCAACCCAGCTAATAGTCAACTTAGGCTATGGCGAGAAAGCCAGAAAAAAGGCCTATGGAGATTTTTATAATCTGCAGCAGGAGGGTAGATTGGGCAGAAAATCAAGCCCCAAACCCAAGTGTCTCAGTAACAGAATGACAAGGAAGTCTTAATCCACAGTCTCAGCAAGTCTCCTAGGCCAAAGTCACAGCCCTAAAATAGGCTCTGTGAGACTTTGGAAGGAAGTACAGTAATACCTTGGTTTGCGAGCATAATTTGTTCCGGAAACAAACTACTTGTATTGCAAGATGTCGCTCATTTACCATGTTAAAATGTATTAGAAAGGTTTGCTCGTCTTGCGGAACACTTGCAAACCACGTTCCTCGCAATCCAAGGTTTTACTGTATTTGGAAATACATTCCATCCTTGAAACTCCTGTTACCTTCAACCCTCTAAGCATGCAAATACAGCCACAGCCTTCCAAGAGGACAGGAGCCTCCTTTGGCCTCCCTAACAGCCAGAAAGGAACTCTGCAATGTCATGACAAATGCAGACGCTAATGATTCCCTCAAAACTCCCCTGGCTTTACCTTGATAAAACAAAACAAGGTGATTCTTGTACAGAATAAGTTCACTGGAGCCATAAAGGGGAACATTTAGAAGAGAATATCAGGAATCATGATAGGAAGTCAACCACAGAGGAATAAAAATAATTACAAAACATAAGTAAGGGTCAGTTCAGGTCAAAAACATCAATCTATCCTGGGGGTGCCAACAAAATGTATACAAGTGAACACCAAAGGGTCAAGGTTGCTCAAGCAGTAGTTCGCCGTAATCAGAAGTGTCTGGATGCTGATGGTAACCACTTTGAGTACCTCTCATGATTGCATAAGTCAAACATGACTTGTATTCATCTTTTGTTATCAGCATATATTGAGTCTTACAATTTTAATACAGTTTTCCTTTCTTAAAATGTGTATGCGTTTTTTTGGCTCCCTCTCTGTATATATTAAACTTAGCAAGGATAGTTTCATTAACCCCTCATAACATTCAACAATGTTACATGGGAAGAGAAAACAAATAATAAAGATTACCTAAACTAGATATTGGTAAGGTGAGCCTGGAGGAGAAGTGCTAACGTGGGAAGTAGGGAGAGTGGCGTTAGAATGACATGAATGTAACTTAACTGTACCATAATAACGGGAGGAAAATCAGGTAGCTTTTGAGCAAAACTCAGACTACATATCATTAGTGAAATATTCTTTAAGGATAAAAAGAATCACAAAAAAATCTTAAGCTTCTCTTAGTAGTTCTATTATTAGTAAAATTATTGACTAGTAAAAAAAACAAATGTAGGTATTGTAATTTTGTAACAATTATATTCAAATTGCAGGCCAAAGCAAACAAGTACGTGTGTTATTGATACTAGTGACTGAGACTTTTCACGTAAGAAGAGGTGAAATTATAGAATAAAAAAACGTTATGAAACATTCTGCCTTGCTAAATGTAAGTTAGACATATCAACATGAACTTATGATTTTTAAGTCATTGAAAGGTCTGGAGACTCGAGGAGCAGTTGAGTGCCCCTAAAACCCAGAAACCCAGATCTTGTTTTCCATATATCCTGCTAAAATAAATCAGGACTCTTGGACACATCCCAAGATTAGAACAGAAAACACACAACAGGATCCTGAGACTTTTATTGTGCAAGAAAATAAGAAAGCCTAATAGGAAAGGTTGTCAGAAAGACATAAAAGTCAGCTTGAAAGGGCTCCCACTGGCCAATTAAAGCATCCCAGTGACTGAACTTGAAGGTAAAACATTGAATAAATAAAAATCCATGAATTCATTGTGACACCAAAAAAAAGAGGAAAGACAAGAAAAATTTACATTTAGGTAATAGAATATGTGACAAAAATAATTTACTATATAAATGTTGAATAAATAAATGTATAATCATTGTATTGACTATACTCAGGAAAGAAGTGACTTCTAAAATGTACAAGTTTTCTGATAGATATGAGGGGTTTTACTTAGTTGTCATAATTTTTACTTTGCCAAAATGAAAGGTTATAAACTTTGCTACCTAAATTATATAATGTTTAACACGTCCTTATAGGGGACATTCCAAGTTATTTAGATATTTCCTACTGTTACAAACTCTGGTTCATAAAAAATTACTATAAAAGATGAATTAAATGTATATAACTTGGTGAAATATGTTCAGTAAAAATTATAAACTAATCAAATTATATCTTAATAAAGTCACTTTTATAATTATAACTTTAACACATATTTAATGTAAAAGTAAGAAAAAAATCAATATTTGTATCATGCCAGAGATACACTAAAAAAACAACAACTGAGTGTACCATATACCTGTTCAAAGGAAATTCCAGAAGGAAACTCTCAGTTTCTTCCTTCTTGCTGAGTTTATTTCTAATAAACAGTATAACCAAAGCACCTTAAATTCATTGGCAAATTAAAAAGCTCTTTTATTCTGGGATGAAGAGATCATAAATCCATGACACTGATGTGAAAGAGAGTACGAGTGCTCACAGTTTATTTAGCTGTAAAAGTCAAGATGGTGGTCTTTAAATAGCTTATGTAACTGGGTGGTCGCTTAGGAAGCTACAAATATGTTATTTACAATCATTGCTAAGAAACTGCATGGTTTCTCCCTGAGAATGTTTTTATTTCCTGTGAGAATTCTCTCTCTTTCTCTCTATTTTTTTATAACTTAGTGCTTTCTAATTATGATAGCTTGATAAAATTCTTGTTTCCCTTAGTTCTTATAAAAATATAATTCACATATGTACAGCTGTAATTTCATGAACTCTCCCCTTTTCAAAAGTTATTACTGCTCCTTTCCCATGTATTTATAGAGACTGGTTAGCAGAACCAGAAGACATGACAGAGATTCCTTGCTATGGTTAGTGTATGCCAAATGAAGATAAATTCTTGGTAATTCCGAATATACGTGGCAAAAGGGGACAGGGGATAGAGAAAATTCAAATAACTTTTTTTTTTTTTTTAGGAATTTAGACATGATGGTTCATGTAATAACATTTCAATTCTAAAAGTATGTGGAAATAACTCATGATTAGAAAAATTGTTCAAACCTATCCATCAACAGCATGTTTCAGAGTGCAAAAGGTAAAGCATGAAGTATTCGCATGTTATGTGTGTGTGCATGCAAACATGTGCTTGTGTATTGGAGCAGGGCAAATTCTTCCAGTAACCCTCTAGAACTGCTGTTTGTCCTATATAGAAGGTATGCAAGCTTTTGCCCAATGTTTTAAAATGCCTGAACCTGATATTTACAAGTAGATATGGCTAGAAAGGAATACAAAAATAACTCACAAAGAATACACTTCTAAAAATATAAAAGCATTTCTTTTAGGAAATTGAGGAGCATTTTAAGCAAGTGGAGTCTTCATTAGGATACAAGCGAGTTTTTGGTTCACTACTTCTAATTCTTGGGAAATTCATTCATTCCATGGCTATTTATTTATTTATTTATTTATTTATTTATTTATTTATTTATTTATTTATTTATTTTTGAATAGTTTGTTTAATTTTACCAAATGCTTTTCTGCATTTATTCAGATAATCTTATAATTTTCCTTTTTTAAAATTAAATGTATTGGGTGACATTGGTTAGTAAAATTATATAGGTTTCAAGTGTACATTTCCATAATGCATCATCTATACATTGCATTGTGTGTTCACGATCCAGAGTCAGTTTTCCCTCCATCACCATATATTTGACCCCCTTTTCCTTCTTCTACCATCCCCCTCCCCGCTTATCCTTTGGTAACACTAAACTGTTGTCTGTTTCTATGAGTTTTTGCTTGTTTGTCCTGTTATTTGTTGCTTTCAGTTTTATATCCCACATATGAATGAAGTCATGTGATTCTTGACTTTTTCTGTCTGACTTATTTTCCTTAGCATGATAATCTCAAGATCCATTCATGTTGTCTCATGGCTATTTATTGATCCCGTTATGTGTGCCAGGCAAGGCTAGGAGTTGAGGATAAAGCAATCAACAAGGCAAAAAATTACCTGCAGTATACATTTCTGTGTTAGTGGTGAGAAGGAGATATACAATTAATATAAACAAGTAAATACATAAGCTAATTTTAGACTGGGATTAAGCAAATGAGATAAATGAGACATGGTAATAGGGATTAACTACTGGGCTGAGTGATGGGTAAAAACACACAGAGAGGCTTCTTTGGGGAAGTGACATTTAAATTGGACCTAAATCATGGCTGGACCTGACTAGCTATGTGAAGAATCGGTGATGAGTTCCTCAGAGTGACTAACTGGCCAAAAGCCAAACACCCTTTTAGAATAAAGCCCAAATTCAAACTCAGATTTCCTCACTAGGTACTCTTCCCAGCACAAAATGTTTCTATACATATAATCACATCCTATTCAATAATTTCACATTCCTTCTCGTTTTTCTGCTCTCTTCACCTCTTACTGTTGGAATGTTCCAAGACTTGATCTTGGAAACTTCTCTCCTTTCCACCTATGCTATACTTATGCCTTTGGCCACCATGCTTCACTTCATGCTTTAGACACCACCTTTAGGATGATGACTTCTAGACGTATCTCTACAGTCAGGACCTTTTTCTGGTTTTCAGACTTATGTTCCTGTCTGCGTACTCAATAACAGTGATGTCTAATAGACATATCAAACTTAGAGCTTGAATTGAAATACTGGTAGTCTTCCTTCAAAACGATTCTATCTCAGTTAAATGCAATTCAATCCTTCCATTTGATAAAATAAAAAAATTAAAAAAAATTGGAGTTATTCTTGTTTCCTCCCTTTCTTTTATAAACTGTCTCCAATTGCTGAGAAAATCCTGTTAGCTATACTTTCAAAGAATGTTTAGAACTTCATAACCAGGTAATTTCTTCAGAGATATTTTCCAGTTTTAGCTATGTGTGTTCTGCTGCTTCATATATTGATGATTTTCTAGTTCTAAAATTGTTTTTTTTTCATTCTTATCAGTTCCATTTTCTTTCAAACTTGCCCACACAATTCTATTAATCATTTATTTCTTGCTCATCATTGTGACTGTCTTTTCTTTCTTTTTATTATTTTATACAAAGCCTCCTAAGTCCTGTAAATTAGTTTTTGGTCAGCTCTTAATGGTCTAAATATGATACTTTATTTCTACTGACTCTTACACACGTTGCCTTAACAATGCCTGTGTTTGGCTTTGATTGTGAGCTCATTGCTTTGTTTTAATCAATGGGAGTCCTGTAGGCCAAAATTGGGAAAGCTTTCCTAAGATACGATCTGCTTCTGTTTTTTTGGGTTGCTGGAAAGCACCACCCACATGGGTGGCCTCTAACCATTTTCAGGTGAGCAATTTCCCTAAGTTCCAGCCTCAGTTCCTCCACCTTGATTCTGACCCAAAGCTCAGTATTCAGACAACTTTGATGCTGCCGCTATCCACTGTGCCTCTACTTGCTGCCTGCATGTGCAACAGCAGTTCACTTGTCTTGTTTTCGTACTTGTTTGGGAAGAGTTATCTTTGGAGATGCTGACTTGGAGTAATGCCTACCTAATATGAGACCCACAGCAATGCCTCAAAGAGTGTGTCGTATCTATTATCTGGTTGTTTTAGAGGGTCTTTTGTACCACCAATCTACTATAATACTGGCCAAATGAGAAATAAAAACATATTTTTTACCTTTTATTTTTTAGAAATGAATATAGAAAACCTGGGGCTGGCCAAGTGGCGCAGTGGTTAAGAGCTGGTTTGGGATGCCAGAAGGCCCCAGTTCGGATCCCACATATGCGGGCCAGTGACACTGCCCTCCACAGCTAAGATGCTGAACAACAGCTCAACCTGGAGCTGGGCTGCCGTGAGTTCGCCAGCAA
>NW_017732232.1:466742-471966 GCF_001890085.2 Hipposideros armiger
GGTTGCCATGGGCTACCGTGTGTAGCCAGCAGCCAGCGTGAGCAGCCAGCAGCCGCAGTGAGCGGCCATCCAGAAGCCGACGACTGATCTGCCTCGCCCAGGAGGAGCGCAATGATGGTGCCAGCTTGGGCCAGTGAAGCAATGTCCTCCACAACTAGACTGAAGAACAAAAGGACAGCAACTTGTCTGTTCCCCTCCCCCAATTCCCCAATAATAAATAAATAAATAAATAAATAAATAATAAATAATAAATAAAAAAGAATGAGTCTGAACCTTTGAAGATGCCTTTTTGATTGGGTGTATGCTTAGAAAACAAAAATTAATATAGAAATGTCTGTTTTGAACTATGTTCTTAAAAACAAAATCTAGAGGGCTCAAGCAACTAAAGTGCTGGACCCAATTGCTTTTAAAGTATTATATAGCATCTAAGCTCCTTGAGGGGGAACAAATAACTATCTTTTTTATTTCCCCATGCATCAGCCTAGTGCTCTTCATGTAATAAGGGATCACCAACTTATTGACAAATTGAATGGAATTGAATATAGTTTCCAAAAGTAAAAAGTGGTAAAAGTAATCATTATAAATGTAAAAAAATGACGTTTGAATTCAGAAAACCTATCCTTTATTTGATATAAATATTTTGTTCTTTACTTACTATTTCTGTATGAAACTACCCTTTAAAAATTCTTGGATTTGAGAAGATTCATCCTTGCTTTAATTTTTTCCTGTGCCATTTACTTACCCTTTCCCTTTTTAAGTCTAAGGACAGTGGGAGTAGAAATGGATATTTTTGTTCAAAGCAAAGCATTTAAAAAACCCAAAGTTCATAAATAATTAATGCATCTTGGCATAGGATTTAACTGATACACATAAGAGATGGCCTACTCAATGAGTCTGACTTGTCCCAAAGCTTTAAAGTCAATAACAGCTTTTTAAGCTTTTTAGAGAAAGAAAAAAAGAAAAGAAAAGAAAACCTCCAAGTAGGGGGCAGCTATGTTTATGAACTCTGATGCTCAGCCAACAGATATTTTTGCATAAAACAAGGCCTGCTAACCATGGAAACATAAACCTAAAAGCATGTTAGTCAGCCAACTCTGATGGTTAAACACAGCTGTAATGCAGAATCTGACTCTAACAATAACCTTGGCAGGTTTCATGTTGCTTTAGATAATATACATAGGTATTCACTCTGTAAGGGAATATGATCAGGACCAAAAGCAAGCTGCTAGGGTGCAAAGACAAAAAAAAGAAACCAACAAAAAACAAAATGCTGATTTCCATTAAAAAACACAATTTCTTGAAGGTCCCTTCCTGATAGCTATCACATCAAATTTCATCCCTTACTATTTCTAATTCTCTTTAATTAGTTAAAAATTTTCGGCCGGCCGAGTGGCACGTTGGTTAAGAGCTGGCTTGGGACACCAGCTCTGAGCAGCAGGGCCCTGGTTGGGATCCCACATGAGGGCCAGAGACGTTGCGCCCTCTACAGCTAAGATGGTGAACAACAGCTCGACCTGGAGCTGGGATGCCTTGAGTCGCCGGTGACAGCGTAGGTTGCAGCCCCTGCTGCAGTGGGTTGCCATGGGCTACCGTGTGTAGCCAGCAGCCGCCTTGAGCGGCCATCCAGAAGCCAGCGACTGATCTGCCCACCCGGGAAGAGCGCAATGATAATACCAACTTGGGCCAGTNGTGTGTAGCCAGCAGCCAGCGTGAGCGGCCGTCCAGAAGCCTGCAACTGATCTGCCTCACCCGGGAAGAGCGCAATGATGGTGCCAACTTGGGCCAGTGAAGCGACGTCTTCCACAACTAGATTGAACAAAAACAGCAAGTTGTCTACCTGTCTGTTCCCTTTCCCCAATTCCTCAACACTGTTCCCCTCTCCCCAATTCCCCAATAAAATCTTTAAAAAACAAAAAAGACTATAGGAAACCTGATGGTTTTGTTCTTTCCTCCTTTAATTCTCAGGTTTTACTTTGTATATTTCTAGGCTATGCTTTAGGTACATACACATTTATGATTGATACCTTCCTTTTAACATAAGTAACCTACTATATTTATACCCTATTTAATTATTGTCTTAAATTCTGTTTTCATATAATGCTGCTTTTATTAATCTTTGGTGAATCCTTTTCCACCTTTTCATTTTTACCCTCTTTGTATTGTTTTAATATAAATGTCCCTCTTTTAATTAGTAGTTATAAAATTCCAGTCTTTGTATGTCATAAACGGTAATTTTATTTCATCTATTTTTTTTTTTTTTTAGCTGAGCCATCCTGCCATCTGTTGGCAGCTCAGCGGCTGCTCAGCTCGGGCTGGGAATGGAACCAGTGACCCTGTTGCTCAGAGCTTGCACTCTTCATCTATTTTTACTGATACTAATGTGTAGTCTTACTTTTGCAAACTTTTATATATACCGTACTGTCTTGACTTTGTTTTCCTTTTACCTTTTTTTAATTTGTAAGTTCTTCCTTTCACATTATTAAGTTATAAATTCTATTTTTCACTGCATTGATTAGCCTTATTGAACAAACTTATTAACTTTGTTTTCTGACCAAGTTCAAAGTGAACACATAACATATTTCACCTGCTCCCCATACTCTTCCTCCTTCCCTCTTCTTCTCCTTCTACACTTATACGTATTGTATTTAACAACTTGGTTTACCAGTTAATTTTTTCACCATTTCTCCTTGCTTTCCACACTTCTCTTGTGGGTTCTTTTTATTTCTTCCTGAAGTGTATCTTTTAATAGTTTTCCCTCTAGACTTCCCCCAGTTATTAAATTCCTAATCATATTTTGCTTATATTTTATTTCTAATTTTGAGTAAAAGAATAGCTGGATAGAGAATTTGAGGTTTATAACAATTTCCCCATAGCAGTTTTAAAATGTAATTCTATTGTTTTCAAATATCTTTTTTCATATATGAAGTCTGCTATAATTCACTGTTCTTTTTTTGTTAATAATCATTCTGTTTTCTTTAGCTATGGATTTTTTCTATTTGTCTTTGATAATAAGTAGCTTTATTAGAATGTATGAAGTGTACATTTTATGCTTTATTCTGCATGCTTTGTTATTTGTTTAGTGCTCTAGGCTCTCTGCAATTCTCAAAAGTTTTAGCCATTATAACTTTGAATTTTATCTCTCCCCAGTTACCTCTCTGTGCTGCCCCTAGAAATTTAATTACACACTTGTTTTCTTCTATTTCTCTGTTCTAAAATTCTGAGTGATTTTCTCAGTTTTACATTTTAGTATACTAATTGTTTGGATGTGCCCAGTTTACTATAGAGCTTGTCTATTAAAATTTACCATATCAACTATTATATTTTAATTCCAAAATTTAATTGGTCAATTTTATATTAGCCTGTTATTGATCAACAGCTGCATGTTTTTATTCCATAATTCATTTGAGTCTGAGGTTCCTAAATATCGATTAGAAGATTTTGAGTAAAAGCAACACAGGCCACTGTCATACATGGCTCATAAGCCTCCCACCCATGCTTTCCCAAGCCCTTTCCACTTTCCTTTGGCCTTCGAAATGTTGATAAGAGCAATTTTTGAAGCCAAGTACTAAAGATGGATGAGCTACCTACAGTTCCAGGTCACTGAACAGCTGCATGTATCAAAGCCAGCATCAAACTAAAATTTGCACCCTGTATTGTTATGTAAGAAAGAAATAAAGTCCTTGTGCTTTATGTCAGCAATTTAGCCTGAAAACTCTTCTTGCATTGCTTCCCTTTCCCACCAGATCCACCCTCTCTGTGTGGTGTTTCCTGAGGTCATCTCAGCACAACCCCAGGGATCCACAGCTGAGAAATAGGCCATTCAAAAGTGTTCAGAGCACTCGATGACAGTATCCTTGTCTTAAAACAAGCTTATGGCTTGGCCAGGATTTAAGTTGTGCTGCTGTCTCTTTTTACTCCCTCTACCACATACAAGCAGTTTATTTCTCCTACAAGTAGGCAACAGTTTCCCAACTGCATTCAGGTCCCTAGCCTGGCTTTGTAGTCCAAGCATGAGCTATGCTGTCTGTGTTCAAATGTAAGGGCTGAAATTCTAGACGCAACTGCTGCTTCTGAGCCCGGCATCTCTTGGGCCATAGGGCTGCATTTCCCTGTTGTGATTGCCAAAATATTTCTTATTCATATATTCTTTTTAGCACTGTGATATTGTTTTATTATTTCATAAACTATTTCTATATATGTCTAGAAGAGGAAGTAGTTATCATTGTGAACTTAATCTAACATCATAACTTCTATAATTTTTTCTAGACAGTAGATCTATGCATATATATTATACATGGAGATTTATTTTAGCATTGTTTATAAAGAATCACAAATGAATGGCTGACAATTGGGTTTGAAAAATAAATTACACTATTTCACAGAATAGAGTATGTGTAGTCAGTAAAAATTGTATTATTGACAAACTAAACATATATTAACTTAAAAAATGTAAAAATAGCTGTTTACATATATGTATAGTTACACATTTGCATGCATGAGTGTGTATATGTAGCTATACAACATGTCACAGTGACAGGACATCAGGTTATTGTAAATTTGCAGGCTCTGAATTTGCATCCTCCAAAATGTTGATGATGACATTTTCTTATTTCAGAAGACAGGGTAAAAAGTTGAAATTCTAAAGGTAATACTAGACTTCCGCAGTGAAAACAGAGTTAGTGTTAACTGTCAGTGTAACTAAAAACACATAATTAAGGTATCATTTAGCTTCTCATCTGTTCATTCTATTGTTTCTGGCGCAAAAATACCTTTGCTTATTTACAACACTCTAGGCCTGGAATCTGCGGTCTTGAGCCTGCTGTTTCATCTGGCATATGCTTGACAAACAGATGGATTTTCTATGACTCCCCAAGAGCCAGAAAACTCAGGCTCTTTCAAGCAAAGCAGTAAATTGTTAAGTTCTTTATGGTGCCATTAATGACCTGATAGGCCACCACATTCACGAAATGTGTAAAGTTGCCTAAGTTAGTGGCGATGTGAAAAAGTCAATGAATACAAAGGGAAGAAACAAATTGATATGAAAACATCAGTAGACTCCCTGTGAAACTCAGGGGAGATAATGAGGTAAACGGGAGCAGTGGAGAGAAACATCAAGAAAGAATGAGTCTGGGGCTGGCCGAGTGGCGCGTTGGTTAAGAGCTGGCTGGGACACCAGTTCTGAGCAGCAGGGCCCCGGTTGGGATCCCACATGAGGGCCAGTGAC
>NW_017732232.1:473731-491940 GCF_001890085.2 Hipposideros armiger
GAAGAGCGCAATGATAATACCAACTTGGGCCAGTCAAGCAACATCCTCCACAACTAGTCTGAAGAACAAAACGACAGCAACTTGTCTGTTCCCCTTCCCCCAATTCCCCAGCACTGTTCCCATCCCAATTCCCCAATAAAAATCTTAAAAAAAAAAAATTGGGGATAATGACATCCATTTTTAAAAGACAATGTATTGATGACAAACTACAAAATAGGTAAATTAAGTCCAAAGTGATTAAGTCCATACTGAATTTTTTACATCTGCATAAGGTAAACACTGTTCATATAGCCTATATATTATATACTTTATATCCTATTTAGTATTCTCATGAAGTATGTATTTATTCCCCATCATTATTAACTGAGGTACCTCAAAATCTTAAACTGCATTTCAGTAGTGATCTCAACTCTTTAAGACTTGAAAGCTGTCTTCAAGCCCAACTTTTGTAACCTATAGAAAAAGTAGTCTTGGACCCTACGATCAATTTTTAAAAACCACACCCTATCATTATAAGATAAATATTAAAAGACCAACCGGAATTAATACCATAGTCTACCATCCTCACAATCACAATTTCAAATATCTCACAATGCAAACCATTTCCCATATGGAAACCTCACTTTAAATAATATTCCTGTTACTTCTGCACTACTTTGATTTATTCAAGATCACTAACCCATTGATCTTTTCACTTTCTCACAATCCACCATGACTGTCATGTTTTCATTTTTCTCAGTCTAGTTTAGATTCCATTGTTAATCATTTAAATTTTTTTATTAATCTTTATTAAATGTATTGGTGTGATATTGATTAGTAAAATTATAGTTTTCAGGTGTACATTTCTATAATACACTTTCTATATATTGCATTGTGTGCTCACCAGCCAGGGTTAGTTCTTCTGTTACTGTATTTGACCCCTTTACCATCTTCTACCACCCCCCTCCCCCCTTACCCTCTGGTAACCACTAAACTACTGTCTGTGTCTATGAGTTTTTGTATCTTTGTTTGTCTTGTTCTTTTGTTGCTTTCAGTTTTATATACCACAAGTGAAGTCATACAGTTCTCAACTTTTTCTTACTTATTTCATTTAGCATGATAATCTCAAGATCCATTCATGTTGTCCCAAATGGCAGTATTTCTTTCATCTTCTTATGGCTGAGTAATATTCTAGTGTGTGTGTGTGTGTGTGTGTGTGTGTGTGTGTGTGTGTGTGTGTGTATACACACATACACATATACACATATATAACCATACCTTCTATATCCAATCATCTATTAAAGGACACTGGTTGTTTCCATGTCTTGGCCACCGTGAATAATGCTGCAATGAACATAGGGATACATATATCTATGGATAAGTGTTTTTAGATTTTGTGGGTAGGTACCTAGAAGAGGGGTTGCTGGGTTGTATGGTAATTCTATTCTTAACTTTTTGAGGAACCTCTACAATTTTCCATAGTGGCTGCACCAATCTGCATTCCCACCAACAGTGTACGAGGGTTCCATTTTCTCCACAGCCTCTTCAATACTTGTTGCTTGTCTTGTTGATAATAGCCATTCTAACAGGTGTGAAGTGGTACTTCATTGTGGTTTTGATTTGCAATTTCCTAATAGCTAGTGAAGTTGAGCATTTTTTCATATATATGTTGGCTGTTTGTATGTCTTCTTGGGGGAAGTGTCTTTTCAGGTCCTCTGCCCATTTTTAAATTGGATTGTTTGCTTTTTTGTTGTTGAGTTGTATTAATTCTTTATATATTTTGGATATTAGCCCCTTATCAGAGGTGTTGTTTGCAAATACTTTCTCCTATTCAGTTGGCTGATTCTTTGTTTTGTTGATGGTTTTCTTTTTCTTTTACAGAAGCTTTTTTTTGTTTGTTTTTAAAGATTTTTATTGGTGAATTGGGGTTTGGGAACAGCGCTGGGGAATTGGGGGAAGGGGAACAGACAAGTTGCTGTCCTTTTGTTCTTCAGTCTAGTTGTGGAGGATGTTGCTTCGCTGGCCCAAGTTGGCACCATCATTGTGCTCTTCCCGGGCGAGGCAGATCAGTTGCCGGCTTCTGGACGGTCGCTCACCATGACTGATGGCCGCTCATGCTGGCTGCTGAATACACACGGTAGCCCATGGCAACCCACTGCAGCAGGGGCTGCAGCCTACACCATCACCGGCAACTCATGGCAGCCCAGTTCCAGGTTGAGCTGTTGTTCAGCATCTTAGCTGTAAAGGGCAGTGTCACTGGCCCTCATCTGTGGGATCCGAACCAGGGCCCTCTGGCGTCCCAAGCCAGCTCTTAACCAACAAGCCACTCAGCCGGCCCTACAGAAACTTTTTAATTTGATACACCCTGTTTCCTCCAAATGAAGACCTAGCCAGAAAATAAGCTGTAGCATGATTTTAGGTGCCAAAATATATCACCTTGGCATATTGTATATTTTAAGCTGAAGGAGTTTGTGGAAAAGGTACCCTTCTCCCTGAAACAGGTCATAAAACCTTTATGTGAGGGGTGCATGCCCTCCATATCGTGAAAGAATTTTTCTAGGGCTTCTTCTCTGGCTAGGTCTTATTTTGGGGGAAACACAGTAGTCCCATTTATTTTTGCTTTTACTAAGAAAGCACAAATACTAAGCTTATGGACCTTGGGTTCAGAGAGGATTTTATTAATTTAATAATTTTAAGTTTTACCTGCAAAACTCACAAATGCCTTGGCTTCTACACTTTTGCACTCATTTGGTACAAACACGCTAAACCTAGTTCTACCCAACTATCACATGACAGCTACAATATATCATCTGCTTCTTTAAAGATTTCCTTATTATTTTCTTAACTTCACTCTTGCTGATATCAAAACAGATGTAAATCTCTCATTTTCCCATTACTAATTTTCAATACCATCAGTGTCTGCATCCAACTTCTCCTTTCCACCATCTCCTTATATCTAAAGAAAACGTTGTCTTCCTATAAAACATCAAAACCTACCCTTGAGTTCTAGATCCCCATCACCCTCGCTTTTAAAGAATGTTGATTCCTTCTCTAGGTCCCATCTGTTCATTCATGTTTATAGGGGGAAAAAAATGTTTTCTATATTGCTCCTACTTCATCTCAAATTCAGTCTTCACCTTACTTTTTCTGGCTTAAGTCTCCATCATAAAGCTACCAATAAATTTCATGTTTCTAAACTCAATATATAATTCTATGCATGTTATTAAAACTCAACAGTTTCTGATATAGTCAACAACTTCATCTTTCCTAAAATATTTTCCTCTCTTAGCATGGTGTCACTACTCATAGTTTTTCTCCTATTTTAGTCTTTTTTTCTTTCTCTCTCCTCCTTCTCTTCCTTCATTTTTTTTTAAATTCTTTTGTGTATCCTTCTCCACTAAATCTTTAAAATTGAAGTTTCTCAGAGCTCAGCCTGGGACCTTCTAAATCTACATGCTCTCTCTAGGTGACCAGTCATCCATTCCATGACTTTTTTTTCTAAATCAAATCTAACTCACACACACACGTTTTCTGTGATCTGTAATATAAGCCAAGAACACTCATAATTGAGCATTCGTCACAAACTCTGTATATTGAGGTTCCTCAGACAGTGATCTTATGACTTCTCTAAGTCTATACAATCTTCTTAATTTCATTTTTTACCCCATGATAAATACTGTTTTTATGTTGATAATGCACAGTTTTTGTTTTTTGTTTTTTCTTTTTTTTAAATCTCCAGACAAGAGTCATGAATTTAGATAGCATTGCATTTTGATAATACTTGTAATGCATTATCTCACTACCCTTTGTTCCTGACCCACATCCAACTGTCTGCTTGCCTATCTCATCAAAATCTTAAACATGAGCAAAATGAAAATCTTGACTTGTTGGTCAACCCCAGAAAACATCTCAAACCTGTGTACGGAAAAGGGGTCACATGTTATACCTGACAAGCTCAGGAGGCTGAAAATAACCACAGAGGGTGGTGGGAACATAAAAATTCCTAACTAAGGTGGGCCATGGTGGGAAGTCACATTTCGAGTTTTCTCATTAAATTAATCTGTGCCTTTTCAGTGGGGCTGTTCTTTGTCTTTTTGTACCTAAAATAACATCTTTAATCCTTTTTTCTGGACCAGAGCTGGAAACTGCAAAATTCCTCATTATCATGCTTGTCTCCTGATTACCATCTCTATGTGCTGTAAAGAGCCAAACTGTTAGGGATACTGCACCCACCTGTGTGGGAGGAGTATCTGTCTCTCCAATGCACTTTTATCCAATCCCAAAGATTTCCCATTTTGCTTTCTCCCACCCCTTAATCTATCACCAATGGATTTCATGTAAGCTTCCTCCTTTGATTTTATGTATAAAATAAACTGCAAACTGCCATTTTGCAGAGCATTTTCTCAATCCGTTGAGATTTTGCTTCCCGGCAATTGTCAACAGTTTGGCTCAAATAAACTCTTAGGAGTTTTCTCTTAGACTGGATATTTTTTGTCAACAAATCTAATCTTTTGTTAATCTTCCCTATCTCAGAATATTACATCTGACCCAATTAGTGAAGCTAGATAACTGAGTCATTTTGACTCCTTCCTTTTCTTTATCTCCCCCATCCAATCTATCAGTAGGTCCAGTTGGTTGGTTGTGTGTCTAACTTGTATCAGGTAGCCTCTATTTAGATCCATTTTATCTGCCACTGTACTCTCATACACCACTTATTTACTTAAAAAAACCTCCCAACTAGTTGCTCTAATTTTTATCTTAACTCACTCCAGTCTATTCACTATATAACAGCCAAAGGGATCTTTTAAAACTCATATTAGACGACTTCCCTACTTTAAACCTTTCCATAGCTTCGCATTTGCATTTCAGTTATAATAAAACCCAAACTTCTTGCCAAGGCTTTATAGCTCTGCATAATCTGGTCCATGTTGGCTTTCTAAATTTGCACTAGTCTCTCCCACTAGCTCACTAAACCCCAGGCACCCTGGGGTTCTCTCAGTTTCTGTAACTGTTCAAATTCGTTTCCATTTAGGCAACTTTGAGATTCTAATTTCCTGGAATGCTTTCCTACTGGTTTTTCACACATCTGTCTCTTCATTCTCCCAGGTCTCACTGAAAACCTACCTTTTTTGGAAGCTTCCTTGAATTCTATGGTAAGTATAATAGCTTACCTTGCCCCTACCAGTACTTCTCTAACACAGCAACTAGGTATTTCCTGCAGGATATTTATCACAATCACTAATCATTTTACCTATATTTGTATACTGGTTTATTGCCTGTCTCTCTCATTGCAATATACTCTGTGTTGGTGGAGGTCTTGTCAAGTCTTTTCACCTTTATGTGCAAACTCACATATAGAAGGTACTTAACAAAATTTTGTAGAATCAGTGACTAAATATCAAGGCTCAGTAACATTATCCATGATCCAAAGAAAACTGTGAGGTGATAAACTTAAAGAAGGCCTTTATAGCTCTTCCTGAAAAATCCTGAGATAGTTTCTAATTTCAGTGTCTTAAATTTTCATGCAAACTTTTAAAATATTTTAATACTCAGAATTAAGTCACGTCTTATTCCAAAAGGAAACTTCAAAACCCTGACATACCTTTTCAAAATAAATATAGCACACATTTCAAATTGAGAAAAAAGCTAACTTAGGAGATTGTTTCAAAGTGGAAATAACATAATAGCAATAACGATTACTTAGTGAGAATTGGCTTCATGTAGATACTATGCTAATAACTATTTGCACTACCCCATATAGTTAGCACACTAAGCTTACGTTATGGGATTATCCCAATTTCTCAGAATAGGGACACTGAGGTCTAGAAAAATGAATATCTAAGGCCACACAGCTAGCTAGTGTACTATGGACCTCACTGAAGTCTGAGTGCTGAGCCTACTGTGTTGTAGTGGCCACTATGCTGTTATTTCTCAACAGGAAGTAAAATAAAATATCAGGTTGTCGGAAAAGTCATGATGCATTTTTGCAACGAAAAACAGAAAAAATATGTCATGACTTTTCCGACTACCCAATAAAATAAAATGACATGTGGCAGATTCTAGATATTTACTTATTCAACGTCCATTCTTAAGTCCTTTTTAGCTTGTCTTTCTATAAAATAGAGGCTGTAAAGTGAAAAACTGCAATACCCAGACTGCTTTGCAATACTAAACAAGATTGGCAAAAGAACAGAGGAAAATGAGTCAGGCTTTGGCAGGGAGACCTGAACTTCTGGCATGTCTAATCACAGAAGTCTGCTTTTCTGGGGCAGTTGTAGTAGTTTCTGTTATCCAGTTCCTAGTGTCATAGGTGTTAGGTGACAAGTATGGCAGCAGTGATGTTCCCCTTGGGACAGCTTTTTTTCTCTGGCTCTTCTGGAGATTTTTATAAGTTGTTGGTACTTAAATTAGTGAAAACACATTGTTCTTGCTTAATACATTGTTTAAGTACCATGATTGATTGCTACTAGAAATAGGTTGCTCTAAGTAACAGAAACTAAAGTTTGGAATTGGCTTAATGGAGAAAGTGGAGAGATAAAAATTCACGTCTGAGATGCCTGACTCTGGAAAACTGGTGACTTTTATACAATGAAAAATATTTGGTCAAATCGTCACCTGATGAACTTTGTGGAGCAAACTATATATACTGACAAAGGCTCTACTGTTGGAAAAAGTGGGGACTGATCAGAATGTTGGCTAGTGCTGGCTCCATTGTCACTTTTAGGAAACTCTACAAGAGCTGGATGAACCCAGGTAAGAGGTAGAAAGCTTGCAAACACAGATGGGAGAGAATGCCACTTAGGTAAGAGAAGTACTCTCTCCCTACAGTCTGACATCCATACTAAATACTAGAGAATCCTCTAATTTGGAGCCTTAGAAGGTTAAAAAATAAAAATACATTTCAGACCCTAAATAGAAGCCATCGCAACGGCAGCAAAAACAGCAACCGCAAGAAGAGGTAAACTGGTAGGCAGCCAGGCAAATGCGGCCTGTCTGAAGGCAAAAATGAGTTTAAGGGTTTGGCCGCCCCTCAAATATATTACTTTAATTACCACAAGGCAACAACCATTAAGTTAAGGGAGGGAGCGTGAGAAGAATGTAAAGGCCTGTCAATAATGGGAATATTCCCATTTGCAAAAACCATGCTAGGAACTGGTTTGAGAAAACGAGGATTTTTGAAGAGTGCATTAACCATTTGACTTCCCCAGGCCGCTGCTCTACCCTAGATCCTGAACTTTCCAGCCCACGGCCAGCCCTGCTCCCTTCAGACTGGCTAGTCCCCACCATCCAGATTGGCACATGCCAATAACTTAATCTATCCTGTGGCTGCTGCTTCTCCTGACAGGGATTTTGTACAATTGGGTTTTATATACTGACAATGGCTTAGGCTTTGAAAGCCAGAGGTCATTCTGTCCATAACCAAGGACTTCCGTTCACTCCTGAAGAGGTTTTTCCTCTAGTTGCAAATGTTACGTGTCTACCTGTCCCTAGTTTAGTTCCGCCACTAAATGTGTAGGCAGTTTACCACCCCATAGAGTCTCTTAATTCAATATATTCTGCAATATCTATAAGAAAAAGTAAAAATGTAAAAGAAAATTACCCATGAAGAAACAAAGAATATTCAAGGTTAAAAACCTTGACTAGATAAAGTCTTTAGCTATAGTTACACCTACAGGATACGGACTAGACACCAGTAACCCACAAATATCCTGACAGAACTGTATTGTGAGCAAACACCCAGTCTGGATTGCAAAACCTTGTGACTGTCATTGCTACACTAAAAATATTACAAAGCATTTCTCAGGTTCCCCAACCATCCCAGGCAATTGCTTCTGAACTGCACAAGAGCCTGAAGTATCCTATCTGTGCAGCATTTCAGAAGGCAGAGCCTTGGACGGCGGGCTGACCCAGAGCTTACTCGGCCACTAGTTCTGGGACTGCTTGCTATCCCTGATCAGCAGGATTTGAAAATTGCTATGAATGCTATTGATCTTTATTTTCTTAATCCTCACTTTTCCCAAATGGAAGTTTTCGTAACAGTTAATCTGTGTTCTCCAACACTGTGCTTGTTTTGGAGACAGATAATTTGTCTTTTAGATAAACTGCCAGAGAACCAGGAGCTACAAGTGGCCCTGTTGGTGAAATTACCCACCATGAAGATTACACCCCTTGAACTTTGAGATGTATGCAGTAACTTGAAGAGAATTTGAGATGTCTCCATTGGGAAAAAAAAAAAGTGGTTATTATTCTACTGTTTGGAAGAATGGTGCATGAAGAAGAATGTTAAGTAGCCAAGTATGGACGGCAACAAATGGTAGTTTCCTCTACCCAATACCCATTTCCTTCTTCCTCATTAAGGGACATCCTATTTTTTTGTGGGTTGGCAATGAACCCAGAGCGGGGAAAAATGTCCTAGTCTCTGTGCTGTTCCCTTAATAAATTCTGCAAGAACTCTAATGAGAAAAGTTGAAGTGTGCTCAGGATTCCTGGAATTTTTTACTTTCCTGATGTGGTAAATAATCTCCAAAGATGGCCACCATAAATGCCTTCCCTTTTTTGCACGCATGTTCCTTCACATATTGAGAGATGGAGTCTACTTCTTTTCATGAGTCTGGGAAAGCCTTAGTGACTGATTTGACTGACAGGATACAGCAGAAGTGATATTCAGGAACTTTTGAAACTAGGTCATGTGAAACCTTTTAGTGGCAAGAACTTTATGAGAACATGCTGCAGTAAAGTAGAAAATAGTCCTAATGAACTGATATATCAGGCTAAGGAGATTTCCAGGCAGAATGTTTAAAGTGTCAATTGTTTTCTGTTAGATGCATAGGATAAGAAACAGAGAAAAAAATGAGCTAAAAAACAACCCCCCCCCCAAAAAGACAATATTATGTATTTTATAGAATTTAGAAGAAAAAGAAAAGAGTTATGGCTTATTGGGCTCAAAAATAGAACTATTTATCATCTTCAATCTTTCCAGGCAGCCAACAGTTTCTCAAAATAAGAAATGGCCTTAGGGCAAAACTCAAACCCAGAGTATTTCCAGTAACACATAACAGGAGGGTAAAGTTCAGTTTAATAGTGCACGTGGAGCACCCTTTACTGACACCTAAGAATATTTATGGCAGGGCCTCAACCAGACAACATGGCTTCCATGAATATCATGAGTGTCTTACAGGCTTTCTTAACTAGAAAACAAGGCTCCTACAAATCTTAAGGATTTGATCCCACGCCATCAAGACTCTCAGTGCAAAGCAAAGAGGAGCCTCTCTGGGGTAAAAAAATATATATATTGTAGGGTGGCTTTTGTCTAATGAAGTAAACCCCAATAAGACTGAACTAACTAAAAGGGATAGAGGTGGTACAAAATAAAAAAAAGAGCCTGCAGGGGCTCCAGCCTTTTGAAGGCAGGAAGTAGGTGGAGAAAGGTACTCTGGCAGCAAACACAGGCCATTTCTATAATAAACGAAAAGAATGTAAGTGTGAGACTGCGGAGCCAGAAAACTAGAGGGCGGAGACAAGTGACACAGACACCCATTCTTAGGGAGTAAGACTTGGCTCTAATCAAGAAACTGGTGATTTGAGGGCCAGATGAGTGGCTCAGTTGGTTAAGAGCTTGCTCAAGAGTTAGAGCTCTGAGCAATAGCGGTTTGATTCCTGGCCAAAAAAAGAAAAAAAAAGAAAGAAGCTGGTATTTTGTGCTCAGCTAGACTTCAAGCTTCCTGCGGATGAATGACCATTATGTGCTTCTGGTCAGATCCTGCTCCTTTTTAAAATTGAAAGTGGTTTTTTTTTTTCTAATTTCATACTCTTGTATCACCATTGTAATATGGAATGTGTTGACCAGATACCTTATTGAGCTTATAGAGCTGATAAATTGTCTCTTTAGTTCAAAAAATCTTCCATGAGAGGGAAATCATGCTTGAGGAACTACATCTGAAAAACTGGATCCTCACTTTTCCTTGAACCTGCTTTAAATGATGAGTCCTAGACTTTAAACCAAAGACATAATGGAATACAACATGGGGGATATTGGAAAGAGATTCATCTATTTTGCACGTGGAAGGGACATGCCTACTGGTAGCCAGAGAGCACACTGTGCTAGATAGTCTCCACAAATGATGACCACCATTGATTCCTTGCCTCCGTGTCCACCTGCTGCTTTCTCACATGACAAGGTAGGTTCTACTTTCCTTCCCTTGAACCTGAATACAACTTTAGTTATTTTCTTGACCAATAGAACATGACAGAAGCAATATTCTCAAACACCTGAGACCAGGTCATAAAAAGCCCTGCCCCTTTCATTTCTTATACTCACTCCTAGGAAGTTCCCTCTCGGAACCCAGCCGCCATGCTATGGGAAACCAAAGTCATGTGTAGGGAATTCAGCTGAGCTCCTATTCAACAGCTAGCATCAGCTTAGTCACATGAGGGAGTCCCTTTGGACTTTTAGCTCTTGGAAACCTCCAGATGCCTGCAGCCCCCGGTACAATCTTACTGCAATTACAGGAATGATCCCAAGAACAGCCAGACACCAATTTGCCTAGTCAATACACAACCGTATATGATGACAATGAATTGTTTTAACCTATTAAGTTTTGAGGAAATTTAATATGAAATAGTAGATGGCGGAAACACCTGTTATCAGGACTATTTTTCTTCTGGTTCTTTCCTTCTTCCTTTTTCAAACAAAAGCATGATGACTGCAGCTAGAACAATCATCTTGAGACCATGAAGAAACATCAAGACATTTTTACGGGACTTTGGTTCTGAATGCCTTAAACTATGAAAGAAGCACTAGCAACCACAAACTTCCTGACTTCAAGACATTAGAAAAAATAAGCTCCTATTTGGGCTTTTGGCCACCCAAACCCATATAACCAAACTTATACTCCAGAGATGAGGTGAATACGCAAAATGATACCATAAAGTAGTGTACTTTGTTAAACAGAGGGTGCTGGTTCTGCTTTGAGTTTTTTTGGGTGGGGTGGGGTGGGGAGAATCAGTCAAACAATTATAAAATTGCCAGAGTATGAAAGTAACAATCATACTAGCTGCTCAGTGGGAATCCAAACATTTCTGATGCCAAATTGAAGTAAACATTTCTCAAAGATCCTTAAAAAAAAGATGGTGTTCTGTAGTATACAATTAACCCATCGCTAACAAGTTAAATATAACCTTATGCCTCACAGCTATATATTTTATAACATCTCTATTCAGCAAAAGGCAGCATGCCAGACAACCCAAAGCAATTCTACAAAATGAAAAGAAATGAAGTCCAGTTTTACAGCTATTGGTAGTCTGAATTAATCAAAGAATAAAATTCAGAATATAGAGGAATTGATAGCTAGTGATCCCTACTGCCATTCTTTATAAAAACTTCTTGCTAGTAAGCTTTTGGTATAACCGATAAAACCCAGTAGTACAAATACTGTATATAATTAAAGATGGACTCAAATGCTGATATGGAGGTGGAGTTAGTATCCTCTTACAGAACCTGAAGAGCCTAATTAGGATATGTGCCTGGATGGAAGACTAATTCAATCTGGAGATTGGCTGAGATAGTAGCCAGTAACACCGGATTTTCTTATAGAACATTTCTGTTCATTTCACAACAAAAATGGCAAACTGAGGTGCTAGCTCATAGAGTATGTGCTCAATAATAACTTAGAAAAAAACTGGGAACTGCTAATGCTAAATGCCGTGTGTGTGTGTGTGTGTGTGTGTGTGTGTGTGTGTGTACATGGTGTTGATTTGGATATGGGGGGTAAGGGAGATTCATAAGGGAGATTCATGACTTCTGGCTGGTATACTTGAATGGCGGTGGACACCTATCACTGAGACTGGGAATAAGGCCTAGTTTGTGTGAGTATGATCATTAATTTGAGGGATCTATGGACCATTCATGCAGGAGTGGGAAGTATACACAGTGGTTTATATACATATACATATATACATATATATATATATATATATATATATATATATATATATATATATATGTTAGGTATCAGAGAAAATTGAAGGAAATACGCATTTGTGAGTGATCTGCTGACTGAAATGGCCTTACCATTCCATTCCCCTCAGCCTGACTAAATTGACAAGGCTTCTTCCTAGTTCAAGATCCTTTACCTACCTTTTTTCTTTCAAATCATTTACTTTAGAAAACTTGTAATTGTAAATTCTCTCTGCCCCTTTGAGATGTAAATCTTTTAAAAAAACATCTTGACAGTTTCAGAATCCAGGAATGTCTTTCTTAGGGGCCTGGAAACCATCTGTTGGAAGCGTAAAGAAATTTCAAGGGAGCTAGTACTGATATCTGCCAGTTTTTATGGGAGGGTAGGGGCCTAACTTTGAAAGGATGAACTACAAAACTATCTCCTATCATAAAGATGAAAGAAGTTTATTTTCCCTTTGGATCAAGCCAATTAGAAAACATAGGTGGCCTATGACTTCCTCCAACATATTCTAGTACTTTCCAATTAGCTCACCCCAGCACTTAAAAACCCTTCTGCTCTTTGTTACAGTGGAATTGAGTTTAAATTCAGTTCTGGCCTCTCTCCAGTACTGTAATAGCCTTGAATAAAGTCTTAATTGCCTGTTTTACTTTGCCTGGTGCAATTTTTGCTTTGACACTGTCTACATATAATAACTGAAGTCATGAGTAGTTATTCCTAGGGGGAGATCAGAGTGTGAAGAGGAGAAACCAAAACGTAGAGAAAGCTGTAAAAAAGAGAGAAGAGGAAAAGCAAACAAATAAGAGGATACCAGAGAAGCCAAAGAGTGATTCCTTTTATAGGTTGTTTGTAGACTATTTTGGGAAAGGCTGCCTTACATGCTATTAAAATTCATCCTTTAGTTAATATAAATCAGTAGATGGTTGCATATAAACAGGATTATTTTGCTTTCCTGAAAAATTAATTTTACTGAATTATAATGTAGTGTGATGCCAGTAGTCCACATTAAAAGACATTATAAGAAAGATATGCACGAAGTCTATTAGAAAGGACCAGCCAAAGAATTGGGATGATTACTTTTGGAGCCTAGCTCGCCATATTCTAAGAAACAATTACCAGCAGAAATGTCCCGAGTTTGTCTTTCCTGAAAGATTGTTCCTGTCGATTTTCCCTTAGATCTTAGGATTTGTTTAATCCATAGCTCCATGATGTACTGCAAATAAGAGTAAGCCAAGGGCATCTAATCGAAGATCACATGTCTGTTGCTTGGAAATCTGCAGGCTTCCTAGGCCTCCCTGATGAAAGTGGTAATAGTCTACTTAAAATTTAGCTGATATATCCAGGAGAAGCTATTGGTCCATGAGAAACTTACTGAGTAAAATATAGTTGAAAAATTGGTCTGAGGGTCCAATTAGGAGAAGGTTCAAAGAGATATTTTTTTTAGGAGGCTGGGTGGGAGGTACAATGTAACTAGTTGCAAAAAAAGGAGGAAAAAAAAAAGGTCAGACCCTGTATGGATGAGTAGTATTCGGTGAGGAAAATGCATAAAACAAATCTGAAGCTTAAAGATTGCCATCCTTCCTGTTTGGGAGGTAAAGGATTAAAACAAAACAAAACAAACAAAAAAAGCCTGCCTGAGCTGCTGCTCTATGTCAAGAACTTTTTTCAGGCAAGAGGGAGAGCAGAGCCAAAGAATGAAATTAACCTCTAATCCCTCTTAGGTAATAACAGCACATGTGGGCCTACATTGCCTCTAAAAGTATCCTGGCAGATTCAGAGAAATCACTATCAGAGATGTTTTGATTACTTGGCTCAAACGCCTAATTGAAAAAAAAACGGGGGCCAGTCGAGTTGGTTAAGAGCTCGCTCAAGAGTGCGAGCTCTGAGCAACAAAGGTTCGATCCCCGGCCTGAGCTGAACTGCTGCTGGGCTGCCAACAGGTGGCAGGATGCCTCAGCTAAAAAAAACACAAAAACTGAGTAATTTTGCCTTATCCTTGGGGATATAGCATGGATACTAAAGGAACTTGTATAATAAGAATGGAGAGAAATCCAAATGAAAACAAATATATTGAGAGTCAGATACAAAACCAGAGCCAGAAACTTGGCTATAGGTCCTAGACTGTGGTTCTCTAATAAAATCTTTAAATGGAATACACACCGTTGATAGTTTCTCAACCAGCCACACATGGAAGTTTGGGGGAGGGTCCCTCCTCTAATATTTTCCCTTCTCCCTTTATCTCTTACCTTATAACAAGCTACAGGCATGGGCAGACAAAATATATTGAATACGGTGGCTTTAAAACTGATGTAAGGAACAATACCGTGACATGAAAGGAAATATCAAGCATCTTAGTAAATCAAGCTTAGCATCTGTATTGGGAATAATTTCTGCTTGATTCTTATAAGTCACTGAAGGTAAAGCTGTTTATGAAATCCATCCTTGAAAGCTGCGGGGTAGCCAGAGGAATATTTAGGGAAATAGGTATACCAATCACCCATGTTTATGGAATGGGTTATTTCACTAGTCATCCTTTCAATCATTTTCTTTTTTACCTCCCAACATGAGAGAAACAAACTATCTTTCCTTTATTGTTTCATTTAGAAAGGTAAGTTATGTAAAACTATATTGAATAAGGGAAAAATCAATAAAATTAGAATTAAAGTAGCAAAACAAAGAACATAAAGAAAAAGGAGAGAGGATCGGTGATAAAAGGTAATAGATTATATCCTTCGTAAGACAACTAAACCCCCAAACCAGCTAGAAGCTGACAAGGTGCGGGTTGAGCCCTCACCCAGCCCAAGGTTATCTACCTAATAAACCTGAGAAATTAGGCAGAAAGAACAACTTGATTTTCTAGCTCCATGTAGTGGTTGGTCAGAAGCCTCCAGTTCACATGTAGAACATCTATAAATTACTTCAAACCTACCCTTTCTCTCCATTTACTCTTCTCCTGAACTAGAACGCAATTACACTATTGTCCACTCATCTCTAATTCCTAGGTTAGACCCTTACCAATAAAACAGTCAAAAGGAAATATAAAATAGGAAAGGAGAATAGTAACATGTTTTTACAACATCTAAGTATCACCAGCTATTTTATAACGTACACATAGCTTTGTAGGTGAAAATCCTAACCATTTCATCCGAATGTTTGTTACATACCGAACGCAACTAAAATTCGATATTCTATCTGGCACTTAAGTCAAGGTGTGGCTTATGATTATAACAGTAGATTTGCAATTCATGAGTAACTATATGAAAGTAATGAAATACAATTTTAATCATCATGCCAGAATTTCCATATTTAGTTGAAAAATATTATTTCTAAAGTAGTCACCTAGAGAAACTGCATATTTCTAATAAAGTTGCTACCACTGCTTAAAGCATTTTGGTAATGTCTCCTTTAAAACCAACTTGAAGATCATTTATGAAAATTGTCATTAAAATTTTCTTAATAATTAAAATTCTCATTCTTCAGCAGATTTGATTCTTATCTCCATTTAGTGTTAATACAAAAGTCAGTTTATAAATAACAGCAGTTATTAAATGAATGATCACTATTTCTAAGATACTATAGTATGTGATTTACAAATATCACAAAATGGTAGGTATGGTGGTACCTTTAATCCAAAAATGTGTTCTTTTTGTAATGACATGCTAAAATGAGGACACTTCATATAAGAAATCTAGTATCTTGGCATCTCTTGAAAATTAAAACTAAAATATTGAGCAACTCTGGGCAAGTATCTCCTTGCAGTAACAATTACTGGGAGCTGAACAGAGGTGGTCCGTTCAGAAGAGGAGATATATTTTCACTCAGCCCCTGCTTCCACAATACACACAAATCCACTGACATCAGGGGACTGGACTCCTGGCGGAAAGCCTGCCAGTACACAGGTAAGACTAAGCTGGCATTCTGGGTGGCCAAATACTCCAACTTACCTCATTGCTAGAGGATTACCTATCTTTGCCTTGTGGAACTCTGAAGTGGCCTTAGGGTTTGTTTTGACCAATAAAATGTAGACGCAAATGAAATATATCACTTTAGGGAAGAAACTTATGAACTAATATGCAGTTCACCACGTCTGGACATTTAGCCATGAGGTAATATTCCAGGCAAAGGTTTCTCCATCAGGCTTGGCCCTGGAGAAAAGACAAAGGCGGGCCAATTCTATAAAAATGGGCAGCATGTGTGAGAAATAAATCTTTGTTGTAACCCACTGTGACTGGGGGACCATCTGCTACTACTATATGACCTAGCCTGTCCTGGCTGATACCGGCACATTTAAATGACCTCCCTGGCCCCTGTAAGCGGCTGAGTTTGTGACCCATGCTTTTCCTATGAGTTAGCCTCTAATTTTTAGAATATGAAAAACCGAAGCTCAATAAGGTTAAATGATTTGTTCAGAGATAATGAAGTCAGTCTCTGTATTCAGGTCTGTCTGACTCCAAAATCTATGCATTTACTTTGCTTGTTTTCCTACACCATAACATGACGGAAATGTTTTTGCCATTACTTCTTTCATAATACTGTAAATAAATAAAATGGATTTGAAATTCAATAGTTTCTCAAATATCTCATCAAAGTAGATATCTTAACAAGAAATTTGCTAAAATACGATAACCTTTTTTTGATGGATTTTTCTAGAAATCATATAAAATACATTATATAATCTTATATAGTCTTTGAGTTTATTCTGTAAACACATTCTGTCTGTACCATTTTAAAATAATGTTAAATCATATTTATTGTTTTGCATACAACTCACACATTTATTAATATTAAAAAAAACGAAATGCAAAGTAATAAATCTGACTTCTTTCCCCACAAAAATGGGAAGTATATCTTGGTAAAGAAATTTTAAAATTATTTTTACACACCAGTTAGTTGTTGAAATTTACAGTTCTAGCAAAAAATATAATTAACATGAAAAAAAACCCCAACACGTTAACTAACTAGTATAAAACAGTTTACAATATCGTAAGCAAGAAACAAAAACTGGTCAGTAAACACTGCTTTAATTTTCAAACAGATTTCTATTATAGTACAGTTTACTGCCAATAACTCTAAGCCCATTAAGAGCACTTCTATATATAAATATAGCAAATGATACAGTATTTATTGCAACAACAAATTAAAGGTTGTCATAATATATGTAACTTAAATACCCGCCCCCCCAAGTGATAAAGTGGCTTCTTATTCCTTAAACATAGAAATTCTGCTCTTCAATGTAGAAAGATGAAGTCCTCTCATCAAAAGGCACATTCTTATCTGCAAGAAAAAAAATATTATAAATGTTCATCCTAGAACAAATTTAAAAATATTCCTTAAAATTTGAAGTGGCTAGAAGATAATGGAAGTATTTAGTCTAAGGGAATTAACAGTGAATGGCACAGATAAAATGCATGATTACTTTGTCTATATCAATTACATCAGATATCCTCTTTTAAATTATAATTCTAACTTTTTCAAAGGGATTTTATATGTAACTAGTGTGGGTAATTAAAGACTACTTCAAAGTCATACTAAAGTGATACCATCATGTAATATTCATAAATGACTTTCCTTAAAAAGTATACAATATAGTTATTTGTTTCTATAGTGTCTATAAATATAAATCTTAACTGATCTTATTCTCAGACATGAGAATTAATTGAAGCTGCAGGCCTGGAAGTATACTCTACGAAACAAACAAACAAAAATACTTCTAATATTTATAACACAATAACAGAACTTACCTATACAGAAGATAAGGTTTTCCATAAACATATACAGTGGGGTAAGTTTGCCCATTTTCTTACCTTATTGACTACTTTACGATAATACGAGGTTATAGTTTCATCTCACACATTTTTATAGACCTTAATCCTAATAATACACCAGGCTTTACTATTACTTAATCCAAACTATAGCTTCCAAGAAACTTCTGCTAATTACAGCCATTACAACAGAAAGCATTTAGTCAAGCTAAAAGAATAACCAAAGGTATGCAAATTTTACTAACTTAATAACATTTAGAACTTCATGAAAGATATGTATGAGAATGAGCAATACTTTCTATCAACTTGTTGTTTTAGCTAAACCTTTACCAAGCAATCTATAATAGAGCTCTAAATGATCATTAGATTTTTATAAGCTAATGAGTTTTAATATATTTTAATTTGAAGGTGAATTTCAGCTTTTTTTTTTTTTTTTTTTTTTTTAGCTGAGCCATCCTGCTACCTGTTGGCAGCTCAGCGGCTGCTCAGCTCGGGCTGGACTTGAACCGCT
>NW_017732232.1:491955-498085 GCF_001890085.2 Hipposideros armiger
GAACCGCTGTTGCTCAGAGCTCAAACTCTTGAGCGAGCTCTTAACCAACTGAGCCACTCGGCCGGCCCTGAATTTCAGCTTTTTAAAAAAATATTTTAAAAGTTGTTAAAAAACAATATAATACTTAAGTCCTCATTTTATACAACCCTGTCCTTTCCATGCATAAAACTCTTAATCATCTTGATAACGAATTGTGGACTATGAAAAAAATATATCAGTGAAATAAAAATTGCAGTTTCATTTAGCAGAGTAAAAACACAAACCCACAGGCACCTAATCCAACTGTCATTATATAGCCTTTTGAACTTGGACTACTTATGAGAACCTAAGAAATATTTAGCAGTGGAACTGTAAGATGTTTTGTGATCGAGAAGTACCTAGTACAGGAAGAATCTGTTAATGTACAGTTTCAGAAATGCATTGTGAAATTCATAATCAATTTCAACATATAAATATGCATAACTGTCTATTATGATATATTATATTGTATGTCCAACATTTTCTTAAACCCATTTATATTTTTCAGACTGTACAACTTGTTTCCCTACTAGAGGACTGCATTCCTTGAGTAGGGATTTCCTCAATTTATCCCAGATGTTTTCGTCCTAACACCTACTATGTGCTATGTGGAACAACTATTTTCTAATCTTTCCCCGGCATGACTAAACTACAGACCAAACAATACTAAAGAAAATATTCTTTCTCTGTATGTCCTGTAAGAAATATTTTTAGCCAATCAAGAATCAAACCCATCATCTTCCAGCCTTAAACCTGGTCTCCTACTGTATCTTAACTCAAATAATGGCATGCCATCTACTTAGTCACTGTCACCAGTGGGAGCGCTTAGGTCCTCTCTGACTACTTCTTATGCCCTACACTCTGCTGAGTACTATTATCTTGTCAAATTTTCTCATTCCCTTCCTCTCCTAAGCTAGCCTTTACTTCCGCTTCGACACCTCTCAACTGAACAACTGAAACAACTTCAAAATAGTGGACCTTAGTATTCCTCCCAACTCTAATTCATATGTTACCCGGTCACCAAAATCACTCTCCTAGGACATGTATTTCATGGTTTTTACCCCTTCACTCCAAAGCAGCTGAAGATTTATGAGCATATTCGCAAATAGTAAAATCCAAATCCTTAATATGTTGTTTTTTTTAACATGCTCTTCTTGATTTGGTTCCAAATCTGACTGATTTTCTGTGGTTCTAGCACATATCCTGTGTTCTACAGAGGCACACAAAGACACACTCACTCTTTACAGGGCATCCTTGGCTCATGTTTTCAGCTCTGCTTGAAATGCAACTTTCTCCCCTTTCATATGGCTCTTATTTGAATATCTTACATATATTTTTAAAATAACTACAACTCAAGTATCACCTCCTCAGTGAAACCTCCTATACTGCTATCCCTACCTCAGTCTCTCAGAGACCCCACTGGCAGTTTGACAAATGTGGAGCATGAGCATGGCATGGTGAAAATGACCAAGAGTCCCTGCTGCCTGGAGAGGTAATATAGAAGTTGTAGAAGGTGGACTGGCAGATACAGGGAACCTGGAAACAGCCAGGAGGACACAGTATAATCTATGTGGGTTGTTAACAAGAGGTTCTTTGGGCAGAAGTGGCAGGGATAGAGGCTAAAGCCCCCAAATCAAGCAGGACTGCAAGTGTACCCTCTCCTATGGACAGGGCTATATTTCATAGTTTCTAAAGCACATACTTCATATATTAACATCTTCGAACTTGGAATGCATCTTCCAATTGATGAACATCTTAGAACTGTTGTCAGGTGGTAGTTTTTACACAGTTGCCATTGTCTATACGTGCACAAAATTGGCCAAAGCTCTTTGTATTGTTGTCACTTCAACTGAGTTATAGACATTGTTAGTATAAAGAATGGGTTTAATGATGTTTAAAATGCCTTCAAAAAGTAATATCATGAAGCATCGCTAAAGCAAAAGTTACTGTATATGTAGAAAGAGACGAAAAAGAATAGTAGGCTTTAATTTATATCAGTAAGCAAATGTTTGTCACTGGTACAGTGGGGTCAATTCTATATTTTTGTCAAGAAACAACCACGTCTTTTAAAAATGGGAAGATATTCTGTAGATGAAATTCTGCTAATTTCTGTTCTGAGAAACTATTACACACCAAGAAATTCATTTGATGGCAGAAGAAACTGCCATTTTTTTTTAGAAGGGATAAGAAAAATGTAGAAGTATTGAGAGGCTGGAGTGCATGATTCCTACATTAGGTAAAACTATCGTTATATTATTTCATAATTAAATTGACAGTATTTATTTTCCTTAGTTTTACAGCTTAATAGTGTCATAGATTAAATCGATAATGGTGCAAAATCTCCATAGAACTTAGATCAACCTGGGGTGAAGGGAGAGAAAAAAAGAATATGGAGAATCTTTAAATCTTGAATTGACAATGTTTGAACTGGAGTTCACTACTGAAATTGACAAGTTCAAGTTCTTCATCATTATTATTTAAGACGCAAAGAAATTAAGAATGTTACATCCTTGCTCAATCACTATGATAGCGACATGTAGAACCAGTACAACTAATCTATTTCAAATATATAGTCATATGAGAAAACAGGCATAGGTAACCTCAATATTTAATGCCTTGTTGGCTTCCGATGTATTTAAAATAGGGTATGCAACACATTGGATTGTGTGCTGAGTTTAATAGTTAAATATATTTTTAAAAAATGATATTCATTCATTTAATCACTAACATATTGAGCTTTTATTATCAGCCAGAAATATCGCTCAGTACTGACAAGGATAGTGATGAAAAAAAGAAAAACAATAAACATAATTCCCTGCTCTCTTATTACAGAACCACACTAAAACCTGGAAATCACTCAAAGGACAATAAAACCTTGGCTTTTGAAAGGAAGTCTCAATTCTAGGTACCATCTTGGTCAGTTATGTACTGGATGCTCTAAAGTCCCTTTTCTTAAAAGGCTTTGGATAAAACAGTTTCCAAAAGAAGTTTAAGGATGTCTTTATGGAAGTCTTCAAGATGAAAACAGACAACCATTACAGAGCCCCAAAGCTGGGAAACAGTTTAGAGATGCAGTCCAAACACATCGACAGGTGACTTGGTAAGGAGGATGTCAAGATTCAAGTGACAGAAGTAAAGTTATTCAGTTATCGGTGGCAGAAGCTCGAGAAGCACTGGCGTCTACATAACCATAGCTCCTTATTTTACCAAAATACTTCTGAATCATGAGGATTCAGTCACTGAAATTTAAAGATTTGATGTCAAATGCTCTACTGTTAGACCATTTACAGGATTCCCACTGTACTAAACAAACAAAAGCTGCTCTGATATGACAATAGGTTCCTACTCCTAGAAATAAACAAACAAACAACAGAAACATACTATTGGCATGCTACGTTCTATCCTACAATCTTTTTGTCCTGGATACTTCTCTGCAAAATGGCTACTCATGAACAATAATTCCTCTGAATTCATGTTTTCATTCAGTGACCCCCCCCAACCCAAACCCAAACATTTCTCTCTTGCCAGTTGCCAAGTTTAACCTTAGAAAATACTTTGAATAGCCAGGGTGACATACTATGAGCTATTTACTCAACATTTTTTCTGTCCTTTGATTTGCTAATAAAAATATCAATTTTTCCCTTCCCTTTCCTTCCTCCTGATCTATCTATCTATCTATCTATCTATCTATCTATCTATCTATCTATCTATCTATCTATCTATTTTTGGTGAGTGAAGGGCAGAGAGGAGGTCAAAATCTTTTGGGAGGAAGGGGACAGTTCTGAGCAATTTTGAATCCTGATAAGGACCTAGACATAGCAAGGATTCTTGCCTGCCACACTCTTGTTGCCTGGAATATAGTGATGGATGAAAATAAAGAAGCCATATAACTAGGATGAGACAAGCATGAGAAAAGGTTCAAGAAAACTGCACAGATGTAGACTCTGATATCAAGCAGCCATTGAATTGATGCCAGGAGCCAGCTACTGCAGAATTATGATGTGAGGAAAAACTTCTGAGTCTTTGTAATTCTAGGTTCTCTATTACTTGTAGTAAACAGTAGTAAGACTTATAGAAGCAGGGAGTAGAATGGTGGTTGCCAGGAGCTGAGGGGAGAGAGAAATAGGGAGTTGCCATTCAACTGGTATGCACTTTCAGTTATGCAAGATAAATAAGTCCTAATGACTGTGCCTAGAGTTAACAATACTGCAATGTGCACCTAAAAATTTAAGAGAATAGATCTCATGTTCAATACCCCCTCAAAAAAAAAAATTGACCATGCTTTTCTATGAAGTAAAGCCAATGTGTAGTATTAATAAATTTTACGGAAATCTCAGTTTGAGTGTTTTTTAAGCTTCAAGAATGCACTGTCTCTACACGTTACACAACGAAACAGTAATATTAAAAAGACATTATTTTCAAGGACTATTTAAAAGCCAACTCGGAAAATCTGAAACTATCAAAATGGTTATAAATCCAAAGCAAGTCTGAAAGAAAAAATTGTTCTAGTGCAGGCAAGAGCCTTGTTACTTTTTGTTCATTTGAATACATTTGCAAATACTAGATTCTTGGAGGTTTTGTTTGTTTCTTTGTTTTATTCCCAGGTGTTTGTCTTTGTTTTTTTAAGACGATATAACGCCTGTGGGCTTTAAGAATAACACCCTCTGAGAGAAGCACTGGGAAAGGTTAATGCTTTCATAATTGTGTTTAGGACTTTTCCTGTCCATAAACTTGAGGTCCTTGTCCTGTATTATCTCATAATACATCAATTATCCCACTCACATGAATTAACCTTATGGATGATTATGCTCCACCACCCATGTCCATCTATCCCACTATATTCCTTAGAAAGTCTGCAACCCAAACAATCACAGCCGAATATAAATCTTGAACCAAAGCAGTAAGCATTTTATTAAACGAATGAGCTACTATATGAATAGAAACTTGTAATTCAATTGTTGTATAAGGGTTTTCATTTAATATGATTTAATACAAACTAGATCAAATACTTTTGCTCTAAGTCTATGCTGTCCAGTACAATAGCTATTAGCCAAATCTGGAAATTTAAATTAAATTTTCAGTTTGTTAAAATTCAATAAAATTAACAATTCAGTTCCTCAGTCACATCAGTCACATTTCAAATGTTTGAGAGCCACATATGGCTAATGGCTATCAAATTAGACAGGACAACTCTAGACCACGCACTGCAATGAGAAACTAGCATTACCAATCAGAATCTGACATTACACAGCATTTGTTAAAATAATATACAAATGATTCATGTTAATAAGCACATTGTGATGTCTAATTATTAATGGAGCAAGGTTATTTTCTTATAAGGCTCAATGTCCACACTGAATAAAGTAAAACAAACAAGCAAAAAACCTACATGAAAGGTTCTCTTTATCACCTATTTAAGTAATGAAAAAGACAGCATAGTTCCCTTTAAGTGGATAAAATGCAGGCTATCTCACCAGTAACACACCACTGGGCATGCTAAAATACCAATTTCTATCTAAAATAAACATTTGAATAACCTTAGTGTTTATTCTGATAATATGTTATGCTCCACATTGAAAGTAGTGTTTCAGAAATTGGAACTATTTTCAAATTGGTAACTGTTTAAATAAGATCTTCTTAATAAGGGTTTCTGGTTAAATACTTATATCAAATCTGCTTTCTGATTCTGATATGCTGATGTTAATAACCAGAAAATATTTAGTGGCCAAGTAACACTGAGTACAAATGTAATGAACACATACAATACGTTATTAAATTTAATGAGGCAGAACAGCAGTAGCTAAAAAGCAAATTTAGTGTTTTTTAAATTACATACTTGGCAAACATTATTAGAATAGCCTTGAAGTGATAGAATTACTAGCTTTTAGAAGCTGCTACCAAGATTGTCAAAATGCCCTTTAGTGAATGAACATCATTACAAAATAATAATAGTTTTACTGTTCAGTAGAAATCAAACAGAATAGCAAGAAGGTACTGTTCCTATTTGTTGTTTTACGTTATAAAGCACTGTTTTAAACTGTGTTTTTGAGATGGGTTATGAGTTTTTATTTCCAATTTTTTTTTTTTTTTTAGCTGAGCCATCCTGCTACCT
>NW_017732232.1:501706-507605 GCF_001890085.2 Hipposideros armiger
TCTTAACCATCGCGCCACTCGGCCGGCCCAAAAAGTTGTTTTTAAAGTAACACATCAATATATGTTCTTTGAAGAAACAAAAATCAAACAACGTAAGATACAGAAGGAAAAATAAAAATGAAAATGAACTGTCAACCTCCCAATCTCACCTTTTTCCCACTAGAAGCCAAACTTCACAAAGTCAGGAATTTTTTTTTTCTTTTCTGTTTTGTTGCTCTAATGTGTCCCAAGCACCAAGACCAGTGCCTAGCACTAAATAATTACTATATGAATAGTTGCTACATCATTCATTTATTGGATGGATGAATGAATGAATAAATGAATAGGAAAGCACAGTTAATAATTTGCTATTTTTACTTTATTATATAGACATATGTATATTAAAGCTTTTTTCTAAGATTAAAAAAACAAACAAACAAACAAAAAAACCAAAGATGTTTGGTTCAGGACTTAATGGGAATTATCATTGATAACTATAATTATCATTACCACGGAAATTTGCTTCTTCATTATTATTTCCATTTCTCCTGTCCACGCCTTCCAAACATATTACCTAAATCTGGTTGATAATACCTTTCACCTTTCAAAGCTTCTTGGATAATTTACTCCTATTTCTCTTGCTGTCACTCTAGTACCTGCTGCCCCATGTACTTGCACTGTCTTCCTGGTTACCTAACTCCTATCTTACTCTTCTCCAATCCACTACAGAGTAATCTTCAGAATATATCTGTTTCCCATCCTAACATTTTCCAGTGGCTTTTCATAACCTGTAGAATAATTTCTGATTATTGGATCATGATCTGCCTTCTGATTCTTTGTGCTGCCTTTCCCATCATGCTTCCTTTTGGATTCAAAGCTCAAAAGTCATTCACTCATTCATTTATTCTCCCACAAGGTAATGTAGCATCTATTTAACTTCTTTTAGTTCCTTAAATACTCTGTAGTCCCTTTTGCCTCTGGTACTTTGTGCCTGCTGGCCTCTCTCCAACTTCCACCCTATATTCACCTTTCGTTTTGTTAATTTCTACTAATTTTTCAGGTCTCAATTTACATATCACTTCCAAGAGGCTTTCTGGACCATTACTTTTTGGTTAAGTACCCCATACTCGGGCTGTAAATTCTCACACAACCTGGACTTATTCTTTCTCCATTTTTGTAACTCTTATTAATGTCTAGCTCCCAAATGGAAGGCAAGGTTAATGAAAGAGAAATAAATATTAGAGAAAGGTCTGTGATGAGGCAGGATACAGAACAAAAGATGGCTACAGGTCATTTTATCTCATGGAAACTGTCCCTTCTTTATGTCCCTCCTCCTTTCCCTCGTTCTGTCCCTCTTCTTTTCTACTAGGCCACCCCCCACTACTACAAGAGGTATCATTTTATTCCAGAAATCTGATTATCTGATTGTATACACTCCCGACAAACAGCATCAATAGTGCTCCAGTGAAAGCAGGGTAATAGCAAACTCCGTAGCAGATTACAAAACTCTGCACGTTTCCCTGAAAAAAACTTGCACATCCGTGTCCTTCACAGCTACCCCCGCCAACCTTGCATAAATACATGTGCACACACAACAGGCTGCATTCTAGACATTTCCTGCTGCATTAACCAACAAACTACCTCTGTCACAACTACTAAACTTTGGTAGTTGCTTCTGCCTACAACAACCTTTGTCTGCAGTAAGCACACTTGAAACAGATTAACTGGGCTTCAAATTCAGTTCCTCTTTGAAAACTCTGACTTCCTAAGTTAACAACTATCTTTTTGTCTTCTCATTTTGTGTATGTACATGATAGATACCTCACATGCATTTAGTTTTTTTTTTAATACTACAAATACTGTACTTTTTAAATACTATGAAAACTGTGCAGAAAATTAAAAGAAAATGAGTTATATGTAAATGAGACTCCACCTCCATCCTATTCAATGAGCACCCTCTGTAGGGTGAGCCCAAGATGAGAGAAATGATGTGCCAGCCCCTCAGTCAGTCTCAGTTTCCAATTGTCTTTCACATTGTTCTTACTATGGTTCTAATACATAAAGATAAGTCTCCATTACACACAATGGCTCCTAAATGCATGCCAACAACTTTATCTGGTTCACAATAAAGAAACAGTCAACAACTGGCAATATTAGACTTAATGGGAATTGCACAATAACTATATAGGCAATTTAAGGGTTTTTCGGAAGGTATAGCTGAAGATTCTGAAATTTTTTTCTAATGCATTTTATTCGCATTTGTTGTCACTAAGAGACTGAGTTGCTAATGAACAGATACAGTTGTTTTGATCATGTTTATATGTCCAGTCTCTAATACTATTCTAACTGTACAACAGGCATTTCATGAATATAGTTTTATTAAATGAATGATCATAACTCAAAGCTCATATAGTTAAGATTTAACGAAGATATTTTTGTTGAGTCCTTTTTTTAAATCCCAGATTTCTGCATTCTCTGCATTTGTACCTGATTCTGTCTGGAATTTAGTTTTCCTTCACACAAATAATTATCCAATAATGTCCTTCCCTACTGAGTGGAACCCTATTGCCTTCTTTCCCCATTCATATGCACTGAAAGAAATTCTATATCCATGTAATTTCACTGATCCAAATCTCTTAAGAAAGGTTTTAACACTCAGTGAGACTAGATTGAGAACAGACATTATAGCTACACTACCAGACCAGACTATCCGTCCATAATTTTGCCAGGAAGCACTGTTTACAAGCAGAGAAACCCACACTAAAACCAATATATCTTCAGAATGCAAAAAGAAAATCAACTTTACTAATATCTCTCTCNCAGCGGCTGCTCAGCTCGGGCTGGACTCGAACCGCTGTTGCTCAGAGCTCAAACTCTTGAGCGAGCTCTTAACCAACTGAGCCACTCAGCCGGCCCTCCAATATTTTTAAATTATATTCAATATATAAAATATATTAAAATATATTCTCAGTATTTCATTTCAGAAATATGAAGATAATTTTTAATCAGTATATGTTCTTGGATTTCTCACCTTAACCAAAAGGGCTGAAACATCCTACACAATAGTTAAAGAATTGATATTTGTTTTTGTTTTATAATTCCTTTGTGCAAAATGTCTCAGTAACTAAACATTAGAGATACCTCTAATACACAAAATTAGGGTATCAATAGTAAATTCAAGAGAAGTTATATTAACCAAGCTGCTCAAGTTATTTTTTTCCACATACTTACAAGCTTTTTCCCAATTTGACTATATTAACCTCAATGCTTAAATTACTATAGTGGTAATGGTGGCTAACTACTCAATATCCATTCGAACCCCAAAAGAAAATTCTGAGCTAATCATGGTACATTCATTTTTCTTTCCAGGGTTTAGTTTAGTAATGATCACATGACTAATGATATGGAAAACAAAAACAAGTAACGGTAAGCAAGTCATTTCCAGGAAACAGCTCTGTTAAAAGAGTTTCTGGGGAGATTTTTCTAATTTTTAAGGAAGAGACACAAAAGAGCTACAGCGTAACTTCCACCCACAGTTACCATTTGGGTGTGTTATAGGACCTGCTGGCATCATCGTATTATCAGTCTAAAAATGAAGCCAACAAATGAGGATGGGCAGAACCACGGGAGAACCAGAGAAAAGCCAGATCCCTGACATACTGTGCCTGGAGTCAGCCCTATCTCTGACACCCTTCTATACAAAATAATAAATTTCCTTTAGGGAATATAGATTAAACCATTTATTGGTGGTTTCATATGGCTCAATCTAATACAAAGAAACAATGAAAATCATTACCCCAAATCCTAACTGCCAACTACAGTCATTATTAAAATTTTGACGTATTAAAAGCCATATAAAAAACATCCCTCTCAGAAAGAGTTAACTATTGGGTTGTCAGAAAAGTCACGATGTATTTTTTCTGTTTTTCATTGCAAAAATGAGTCATGACTTTTCCGACAACCCAATACAAAAGGATAATTTTAGGCTGATAAAATTGTAAGCAAGGAAATCCATTTACCTCTCTGGAAATGACTTGCTTCCTGCTATTTTTGTGGATAGAATTTGGAAAATGAAGAGGAACTAATTTTAAAACACTTAAACAATGAAGGCAGCATCAGTAAGAGATGATCCAACAAGAATTGCCAGCAGTTATACTGTAGACCAGCAGTTCTCAATCTGTGGGTCGCCACACCTTTGGGGGTTGAATGACCCTTTCACAGGGGTCGCCTAAGACCATTGGAAAACAAAAAGGTATTTACATTACGATTCATAACAGTAGCAAGATTACAGTTATAGAGTAGCAATGAAAATAATTTTATGGTTGGGGTCAGCACATGAGGAACTGTATTAAGGGGTTGCGGCATTAGGAAGGTTGAGAACTGCTGCTGTAGACTAATGTGATTCTGCATTGCAATTGACAAGATAGGTAGATCAAAATATGTATATTCCTCGTTTTAGGGTCCTCATTTGAAAAGGAGTAATAGCAAGTGCTGGTATACATGACAAAATGAATAGAATTTAAAATTATTCTCTTCATAAGTATAAATCAAATAAATGTTTTAAAAATGGAATGAGACTGAGGCAGGAAGAGACGCCTAAATAACAAACTCTGAGCCTCTGCTTTACTATCTTTAAAATGAAAGCAATAGGAAGGACTTTGCAAAACTTGTCTTGATTTCATAGTACATGCAAGAAGCCTCGCACAGGGCAGGTAATATCCAGCACTAAAGGAGGTATTTACTAACCAGTGACCATTACAATCACTCCTTTTGTAGTTCTGTTACCCCAGTCAGTCCAGGCTCCCCTTGGGCTCAGTAACAGAACCCTTGATCTTATCCTTCTAAAGACCTTTACCACTATCACCCATTCATGTCTTCAATCATTAATATGGCTGTTCTGAGAAGCCCTTGGTGAAAGTCCTTTTTCAGGGTCAAGACCTTATAATATACTCTCCATTTGTAAGTATTGTTTTTTTCACCTTTATTGGGAGAAACAGATGTCATTAACCATGATTATCATGTTATTAAAATGAGTCACGATAAGATCTATATGCATCTTTCCCACAAGATAAATTTAAACTGTTGAATGAATTACTGGCATAATGTATGTTTAATCTCTAATACCAGCATCAGAAAATATGAGAAGGTCCTGCTCATAGAATCAGCTTCAAATGAAGTAATGAAGTTTGGACTACACATCTCATCACAGAAAATAATCTCAAAGCTACACAAGGTAATGTTAATACTGACTGGCAAATATGGAGGAAATGCTGAAGTTGGAAAAAATCATTATTTTGCAACTCTCATAGTGAAGATTAGATCAGGCATGAATCATGACAAATGAGTGCTAAACCTAGGGGGAAGTTTTAATGAGAAGCAGAATCTTTTCATGATTTAAAATGTCTCCTTGTTAGTTGCAAAGGGGAAAAAAGCAGTAACATACTGGAGAAATTGGACAAAACCTTGAACAGGTGCATCCAAATTACCACTGCTAATGATGGACAGATGGATACAGTGTCTCCAGATATGATATGCTGAGAAGGCGATAGGATGATCTATGGAATATTTCAACTAAAACTGCATAACCTGAATCCAATTATGAGAAAACATCAGAACATCAGTTAAATATAAAATGAGGGAGATGCACACAAGAGAACAAATGAAGTAAAATGTTAATAGGTGAATCTACATTTAAAAAAAAGAAATCACAGGATATTCTTTGTATTATTTTTACTTTTATAACTTTTCTGAACATTTGAAATTATTCCCAAACAAAAAGTTGTTTTTTTTTTGTTTGTTTGTTTTTAAAGATTTTTATTGGGGAATTGGGGGGATAGGAACAGTGCTGGGGAATTGGGGGAAGGGGAACAGACAAGTTGCTGTCGTTTTGTTCTTCAGTCTAGTTGTGGAGGACGTTGCT
>NW_017732232.1:510745-518941 GCF_001890085.2 Hipposideros armiger
ACACACACACACACACACACACACACACACACACAAATACGTATTACTGGTATGCAACAGTTAAAGTGACAAATCTCCCATATTCATGGATTGGAAGACTCAAGATAACAAAAATGGCCATATTACCCAAAGCAATATACAGATTTAATGCAATAACCATCAAAATCCCAATGGCATTTTTTACAGAAATAGAACAAAAAAATCATCAGATTTGTATGGAATCACAAAGACACCAAACAGCTAAAGCAACCCTAAGAAAAAAGAACAAGGCTGGAAGTATCACATTGATTTTAATTTGTACCACAAAGTGACACTAATCAAAATGGCATGGTATGGGCAGAACAGACACACAGACCAATGGACTGGAACTGAGAACGCAGAAATAAACCCACATATATACGGACAGATAATTTTCAACAAAGGTGCCAAAAACACACAATGGAGAAAAGAAAGCCTCCTCAAAAAATGGTGCTGGAAAACTTGGAAAGCCATGTGCTAAAGAATGAAACTAGACTGCTGTCACCATACACCAAAATTAGCTCAAAATGGATCAAATATAAGACCTGAAACAATAAATTGCATAGAAAAAAGCACAGGTAGTAGACTTATGGATCTTGGGTTCAGAGGGAGGATTTTTATGAATTTTACCTCAAAGGCAAGGGAAATAAAACTAAAATAAATGAATGGGGTTATATCAAGCTAAAAGCTTCTGCACAACAAAAGACACCATCGACAAAATAAAGAGACAACCAACCGAATAGGAGGAGATGCTTGCAAGCAACACCTCCAATAAGGGACTACTACCCAAAATATATAAAGAACTCATACAATTCAACAACAAAAATACAAAATAACAATCCAATTAATAAATGGGCAGAGAATCTGAAAAGACACTTCTCCCAAGAAGACATACAAATGGCCACCAGATATATTAAAAAAAAAAAAAAAAAAGCTCAACTTCACCAGCTATTAGGGAAATGCAAGTCAAAACCACAATGAGATACCACCTCACACCTGTTAAAATGGCTATTATCAACAAGACGAGTAATAATCAGTGTTGGAGATGCTGTGGAGAAAAACCCTCATACACTGTTGGTGGGAACGCAGATTGGTGCAGCCACTATGGAAGGCAGTGTGGAGGTTCCTCAAAAATCTACGAATAGAATTACCATGTGACCCAGCAATCCCTTTTCTGAGTATCTACCTAAAAAATCTGAAAACATTTATCTGTAGATATGTGTACCCCTATGTTTACTGCAGCATTATTCATGGTGGCCAAGACATGGAAACAACCAAAGTGTCCTTCGATAAATGATTGGATAAAGAAGGTGTGATACACACACACACACACACACACACACACACACACACACACACACACACACAATGGAATATTACTTGGGCATGAAAAAATGAAATATTGCCATTTGTGACAACATGGATGGATCTTGAGATTATCATGCTAAGTAAATAAGTCAGACAGAAAAAGTAGAGAACCATATGATTTTACTCATATGTGGGATATAAAACTGAAAGCAACAAATAACAAGACAAACAAACAAAGAAACAAAAACTCAACAGACACAGACAACAGTTTAGTGGTTACCAGAGGGTAAGGCAGGAGGAGGGATGGTAGATGAGGGTAAAGGGGATCAAATATATGTTGATGGAAGGAGAATGACTCCAGTGGTGAACACACAATGCAATATGTGTATATAGATGATATATTATAGAAATGTATAGTTGAAACCTATATAATGTTACTAACCAATGCTGCCTCAATAAATTCAATAAAAATTAAAAAAAAAAAAGAAATGGGATATGAGGGGAAATTTTCAATTAATAGATTTCTGTAGTGTTTAAGTGGTTTACAACAAGAAAAAAATTATATATTTCTTGTGCAACAAAAAATAAAAACATCAAACCCTTAATTTATTAAAAATAAAAAAAAATAAAAGGAAAGATCTCTGCAAGAAGATCTATAATAAAGATTTTCTTTTGGCATGGTATGCTACTGTTTATGTTTATTTTAGCAAAGCAATGTGAATGAGAGCTATTGGTTGGCTAGCACAAAGAACTTAATTAAACAGAACTGAATAAAATCTGTTAGGGTAAAAATTATTAAGTGAAATTGTACTTTATTTTTTCAATTTACTTGTCGAGGACTTGCCTCTTGATTCATGAAGTTAAATTGATCAACATTTACCTTCGAGGATGATTGGCATCAAACAATGTGTTATCATCCTCCTCATCATCCTGTTCTAAAGGTGTCAGCTCCATGTTTTCTATGTTAGTGTCCAAAACTCCGTATCTCCTAGTCTTCCGGTTTCGTCTTCGCATCCTATTAAACAGAACATATTAATGAATAAAATTTATTTCAATATAGTACAGTTGATCCTTATTTTATACTTACTTGTAAATTAAAAATAAATTATCCTCTGTTTCAGACAAAGGAGACTCTCAATATTAGAATGGTTACATTTCAGAAATGCAGCCTATGTTATCTGTGACACAATACCTACTCCCTACAAGTCTGTGTGCCATCACCATTTCTTCTGTCTGACATGCCCTCTTCTGTCTCTGTCAAGCCATGGTGTCTATAGATACTCCTGTATGCCTAGGTCAGGTACTGTATTTTTACTGAAGCCTTCTATTCCACCTTTCCCCCCACCCCTTCCATGCATTCTTACCACAGTGCAGGATTAGATAGTTTCCGCCCCACTAAGAAACGGTATGTATGTACATACTCAAGATTCTAGACTGGATAGCTTACAACCCAGGCTGCACATCAGAATCACCTAGGGTATTTTAAAAAGCTCTACATTCAGGCCATGCGTCTACACAATTAAATCAGAATTTCTAGGTGCAGGAATTAGGCATCAATATTTTGTTAAAGTTCTACAAGTGATTCCAAAATACTGAGAACTATTATCCTAGATCAGTGGTTCTTGAAGTGTGATTCCCAGGATCAGCAGAATCACAAATATCTGACTTACTAGAAATACAAATCTTCATGCCCATTGAGACCTAGTGAGTAAGAAACTTTGAACTTGGGGCCTAAAACCCCACATTTTAACATAAACACTCCATGTGAGTTTGATGCAGGGGGAAGTTCAAGAACTACTTCCCTGGAGGAATGAAAATATTTTAGGATTCTAAATATTAATTATGTGTGTGTCTGTGGAAGGACTTAGAGCCCTACTATCTGCTTCTTTCACAAATAACTTCTTTTCCTTCAAATTATTTACTTCATTTTGCATTTATATGTGCTTATGTATATGACTGAGTGTGATTGTTTATTTGCCAGTCTTTCCCACTAAATTCCATGAGGGCAGCAGCCATGACTGCCTTGTTCACCACTGCATTACTACTTAATGAACCAGCGCAGTGTTTGGTCCATTAAGATGCTCCTTAAATGTTTGTTGAGCTTCTGAGTGATACCATACTCTAGCTCAGTGATCCAAATCTGACCCTGCAATCAAGGCCTAAGTCATCTCCAATGCAACAACCTTGACTCCACTTACAGGAAAATATTTCACACAAGTATCTACAGCAGTTTAAAAACAAAACAGAAGATACTTCAGCAAGTAATGAAAAATAAGTTTACTGAAGTTCTGATTCTCTTTGATGTAATAAGTCTGATAAGAAATACTGTGACGGACCTGCCGAGTGGTGCCACGTTCTTTAAGAATAGGCTTAGGACGCCAGCTCTAAGCAGCAGGACCCCGGTTCAGATCCCACATGAGGGACAGTGACGCTGCGCCCTCTACAGCTAAGATCGTGAACAACAGCTGGACCTGGAGCTGGGCTGCCATGAGTCGCCGGCTATGGCATAGGCTGCAGTGGAGCTGGCCGGCAACTGGTGTGAGCTTTCGTGAGCTGCTGTGAGCCTCCGTGAGCGGCTGTCCAATGGTTGGGGAGCGACTGCCTCACCCGGGAAGAGCACAATGATAATAACAACATGGGCCAGTGGAGCGACATCCACCACAACCACAACTAGACTGAAGAAGAAAAGGACAGCAACTTGTCTGTTCCCCTTCCCCAATTCCCCAACGCTGTTCTCCTCCCCCAATTCCCCAATAAAATCTTAAAAAAAAAGAAATACTGTGACTACAACATCAACTGCAAAGAACACTACAAGCTTCTGCAAATGACAGTGGGGACTCCTGACAGACAAACTGTCCTACACATACATACATACATACACATATACGAACATGCACTCAAGAAGTATCAGAGTATTACTGAGCATCTGGCATTGTGCTCGCTTCTCTGTGTAAAGTACCTGGTCTCAGTGATCAAAATTTAAAAAAATATGACTAAGCCTAGGCAAAAACCAAGATAATTTCCTCTAACCACTGCCTCTAGATCTAGCTATATGCCCATTCAAAGGGTGCTAGAACAGAAAGCAGAGGTTTAATAGTACAGTACTTAAAACTACAAATGTAACAAAAGGAAGTGTTAATATTAACTTAAGAATTAGCAATATACGGAAGACTGGTGGAGTATGAAGTATAGGCTAGTCTTTTTTATACAGTGAAAAATTAAATATATTCAGGTTGTTAAATTAACAACTATGTATATATGTGTGCATGTTTGAACATATGGGCATGTACTCATTCTCTCTCTCTCTCTCTCTCTCTCTCTCTCTCTCTCTCTCTCTCTCTCTCTCTCTTTGCCAAAGGTTGAAACGTTTTCTGTAAAAGACCAGGTAGTAAATATTTTAGACTCTGAAGATCATATATGGTTTCTGCACATATTCATCTTAATTTCTTTTTTGTTTTGATTTTTAACAACCCTAAAAAAACAATTCTTGGCTCACTGGCCTTAAAAAGCTGGTCAGCGGACTGGATGTGCCCTATATGTCATAGTTAGCCAACCTCTGATTTAGACTTATGAAAGTAATTAACAGAAAAACTAATAACAGAAATGATAAAAGTACCAACTCTGGAAGTAGAAATAAAAAAAACATATAGGGTTATTACAGTTCAATATTGGTCCTTTTGAACCACATGATTTAATAACATTTGCATGTATGCTTTTGATTTTAAAAAGTTAATACACAAGAGTAAGGGAAGCAACTTGGTAGCTTCCCTCTATAACGGAATTAGTTAAGGATATTCAGCTATAATTTCTCCTCTTCCTTTTTGCCAGTATTGCTCAATTTTCTAAATCATGTGGCTTTCCAAACATTAATTTTCAGTCAACAAAGAAGAAAGTAATGTCATGGGAAATTATTTTTGAAAATAAACTAGATTCTTCCAGGTTATATATATTATATATCCAATAGTCAATATATTACAAACCTGGTCATTGCTGGTCATGGTCTTAAAAATGGGAATAATAGAAACATAGAGCTTAAGGATTTTTAAAATTGATCTCAGCTGCTGTTCTTCTCCACTCTAAAGGTCTTCATCATACAAATGGATTTCCAACCTTTAATGACTGGCTGGATACACAAATAACACTATTTTCTCTATCTGGGTACAGTGTAAACATTTGACTGGATTTTGTGAGTACTTGGTTATTTATGTAGGCTTATATTGTCCTTTAATTATATAATTATATAACGAAAAACAGAAAAAATACATCATGATTTTTCCGACAACCCAATAGATGCAGATTCCTCAGTGTTCTATTACACTCAGGTTGGTAAAAAATATTTCTATTTTAATAACACGTAAAAGCTACAGCAGAAAAATAAAACTAAAGTACTAAAGTAAGCTTGATAAAATTTTATGTAAAAAGGTAGGATACCACATAAAATAACCACAACAGAATAAAACTCCATTTTATTTTACTACTCTATGAAAGGGAGAAAACCGACCCAGGTAACTTGTTATAATTTGCTCTACACCAGTCTGATTTTATTCTTTCTGATTTCTTTTAACTAAATGTCTGTAGAGCAGTATTAACTATAGAATGACATAAGTAATATTATTCCTTAATTTCTTCTATAGCACATTCAAAACTACACTAAGGAATGCATCATTTACTGTATATTTTATACACATACACTCCCCTATGTGATTAGAGATAATGATAAAGCAGAGTAAATCTTAATAAATAAAGGTACAACTATTGATACAGACTTTTTTGTTGTAACTATTTTTGGCAAAAAAGTGAATTAGTAACCAAGAATGATTTTGAAACTATTTTTTTTTTGCCATTGTGACATAAGGAAATAAAAATTAGTGAGCCACAATTTTGGTTGTCTATGATTTTCATCATGAAATCCAACCCAATTAGATATATAACATACAATAAAAATCATTTCTCTTATCTTCATCTCCCATTCCCAAAATCTAATCCATCGGTTGTCACTTCAAATTCTTCAAGAAACCGGTAAGAGAAAAGAATATGTTATAAATTGAATTGTGTCCCCTCCCAAATTCACATGTTGAAATCTTAATCCCTAGCTCATCAGCATATTTGAAGATAGGTTCTTCAGAGAGTGAGTGGAGTTAAAATGAAGTTGCAATCACAAAATCCTATTGATTGTACTTTCTGAGAATCACTGTACCTCACTAATAGTGCCACCACTGCTATCAATTGCCTTGACTATTAAAATATCTTCCTGCTTGTCTTCCTCCATCTATTCTGGTCACCCACGAACTTCCCCTCCATTCTCTAAAATCTCCAATGGCTTCCTACTGCTCAGCAGGAATCATGAAGCAATGACTCCGTAATATGGCCTACAAAGTTAACACAGGATGGCTCCTCCTCACCTCTCTAGCCTCACCTTGCTCTCCGCTCTACACTCTACTTCACTTTCAGCACTCCAGCCACAAAGCCTTCTCTGGGTCCCTTATAATGGCTATGCTTTCTCTGTCACTGGCCTCACACTCTTCCCCACCCACCACGACACTGTTGTTAATGTCTATTCATCTTTCAGCTCCAGCTCAAGTATCACCTCCTTAGGGGAGCCTTCCTTGATCAACCCAGCTCAGTCACAAACACCTATTACTGGCTTCAATGGAACTCAAGCTGTGTCACTATCTCAACTTTGATCAAGTGCAGCACTGAACAGGAGATTGCCCCAACAAGGTATCCTGCCACTGCTCACCTACAGTAAAACATCACTGCTAACACCCAAACGTTAAAAAAGATCAAATGCACGTTCATCTGTGTTTAGAACGTCTAAATCTTGCTTTCTCTGATAGCCTTTATTCGCCCAGCTCCTTGTAGTTTAGTACATACAACCAGTTCTTGTGCTTAGATTTGGCTCCCACTGGATGATATTGAGGTGGCTATGCGCAGGTAAAGTAAATCCTAAGGAAGTATCACAGGGCTTGGCTATGAAGTGTCCTATATGAAAGTGAATACATGGCACATAGCTCCCTTGTCATCTCTTCTCTTCGTCTTCACATGGGTTTCCTAGTATTATCTTTTAGGCCCCACACCTTGGGATGTGTGGCTTGGTAATTCTTCTGACCTCCACTTTTAAGAGTTCAGGATGGGTTTATTTTCCAACCAACTTTAAAGTCCTATCTACAGCCCAGGCCCCCAAGATTAATCCCAGCTTGCCTCTGACTAACTCTATGACCAGCATATCTCTCTTATAATCTACTTTTCCCCCCTTCCAACCTATATCTAGCTTTGTTACACCTATCCTCTTGCTGATTATATTGTAGTTTCAGAGGTCAGATATCACACAGACTATGATATGGGAGACGTATTAGAAAATATAGTAAAACCTCCAAATATATCCCAATCCCAATTCTAGATTAAAAAAAAATCACTAAAAATAGTTACTGAGTGTAAATATGTCAAACACTGAGCTAAGGAGCTTACAAGCATTACCTGATATCATCCTCACAACAACCTTTAAGTACCGTCATTTTATACATAGAAAGGCAAAGCTTGGAAAAAATTAAATTTGGGACAGTAAATGGGAGAGCTAGGTTTCAAATACAAGCAATTTGACTCCCAAGCCTAGGTTCCTAAACATTAAGCCATTACTGCCTTCCTAATGAATCAAAGACATTTTAACCAAGGTCACAAAAGTGGCTTACCCAAACAATCTCCTCATCCCCAATACAATCATCTTACATTACACCAGACTAGACATATTGTTATGGTGAACTGTATTTTCTGGTTAATCATGTTGTGGTAAAAATAATAACTTAGTAGCTACTTGCATTAATAAATACATTTATGTCCTTCCTTTTGGTTAGGCCGTCATCTCTTAGTTTT
>NW_017732232.1:520481-522971 GCF_001890085.2 Hipposideros armiger
TATATTGCTGCCTAACCTATAAAGCTAAGATAAGCTAATAAAAATGTCTGCTTTAGGAAGTCCAGGTGGGAGAAAACACATGCACATATATGCAAATAGGAACACAAGGCAATTTGAAGGGGTGATGGAGCTCAAAGGATTCATGGAGACACTACAAGAAAGAATAACAGGAATAATGGGTCATAGTAGACCTAAATTACAAGAAAGCAAAAGGCATAAGCTTGAAGCTATGAAGTAGAAAAAGATATACATAGTGAATAAGTAAGCCAGACAAAAGTAAGAAGAAAAAACAATGGGAAATTAAAAGAGTAGATAAATGTAGCTAATTTTATATAGCACCATTGCTTTTTCAAGAGTTGAGATAGTTTTGTAATGGGTATCACTGTGCAGCCATTATAATGTGTATACTTCATAAGACAGCATGGGGAAATAGTACAGACCAAACCAACTGCAAAAGCATTATTTAATTGCTTATTATTTTCAGTATCAATTAAGAATGTTTTAGTATTCTGTATAATGCAAATTCATCCAATGAAAGAGTAAAAATATAATCAATTATTCACACTTCAGCAGCTCACTGAGAAGTATAGGAGGAACGCCAAATGTAGAATTCAAGCTCTGGGTTCTGCAGGCTCTTGGACGCTTTCCAGTTATATGACCTTTGGTATTATCAGCTCATATGGCAGACATTACTAGCGCTCACCAAATCTGGCGCGCACACACACACACACACACACACACACACACACACGTACACACACACGCGCGCACACACACACTCACAGGTCTTCACACAATCAGACTCATTTCTAGGCTGAAGCAGTCAAAAGTCCCTGTGCACTCTTAAAAACTATTAAATTTACTGAGGTGGCATTAGTTAATAACATTATACAAGTTTCAAGTCTCTCTTAACAAGCTCTGAAACTGTGAAGGGTTTATGCCAAAATGGAGAAACCTCTGAGGTAAACAGATGATTTTACACATATTGGCACTGATCTGATAGGCTAAATATTTTAATGGGGGCAATACAGGTTATGCTGAGGTAACAAACATTTTCTATCTCAATGGCTTAATGCAGTAAAAGTTGATTTCTCCATTATGAAAATTCAGCTACAGGCTTAGACTATCTTCCAGGATAGCTGTCTTCATGTGGTAACTCAGCAACTTGGCTGGCCTTAATTTTAAGGTTTTTCCTAAAAAATAATAATGACCCTATTTCTTTCTTGCTTTAGAGGTTTTACTGTGAGAAGAATGTCCAACAGGGAGAAAGTAAATCTAAGTATTAATTGAGATCTTCATACTTCTTTGTTCTATCAATAAACAGCAATTACCCTTAAATTTCCAAATCTTTACTACCTACCTATACAGCAACATAAAGAATTAATGAAGAACATTCATTCATTAAGCAATTACTTATACAGTGCCTACCATACGTTGCATATAATGTTCAGTAGTGATAAGGCAATGAGCCTCTTCTCATAGAGATTATATATTAATCTCAGGAAGTTACTCTGTTCTTACGGCCCCTTGTATATATTTTTCAGTTTCCACAGAGGAAATTTAATCTTTCTTTGGGATATTTCCAAATTCAATGTGGATGTTATTTCTAGTCACATATTCATTATAGCTGAATTAGATTAAAACAAAACAATTTAGAACTTTAATGGAGTTCAAGTATTTTACAAGTAATATACTCTCTCAGTGATACATTAACAGTTACGAAAATAACTTTGACTCATTCCTCCCTCTTGGCACAAATAACTGATGCTGGTGTGCTGTCACGCATACTTCGGAAGTGGGGCCAAAATGGGCATTCAACAAAGTGAATGATTTTCATCCCATAATCTGGAAGCACAAAGTATGAGTTCTATCATTGTTAGTATCGATGCCCAGCAATAGATAACTGGGTAAAGAAGTCGTGTTACATATATACAATGGAGTATTACTCTGCCATAAAAAAGAATGAAATTTTACCATTTGCAACCATATGGATGGACCTAGAGGGTATTACACTAAGTGAAATAAGTTTTTCTCAGACTGAGAAAAACAAATACCATGCGCTCTCACACATGGAATCTAAAGAAAAAAAAATAAAGGGAGATCAAAAATGTCAATTATAAAATGGCAATGACTATGTACTTATCAATAATCACTTTAAATGTAAATGGATTAAATGTTCCAATCAAAAGACGTAAATGAACAAACAAAACAGAAAGAGACTCATGGGTGCAGAGAACCAACTGATGGTTGCTAGAAGGGAGGGGGGCTCGGATGATGGGTGAGAAAGGTGAAGAGATAAGTACAAATCGGTAGTTAGAAAATAGTCATGGGGACGTAAAGTAAAACATAAGGAATATAGTCAAAGATATGGTAATAACTATGTATAGTATCAGAGAGTACTTGATTTATCGGGGGATCACTTCATAAACTATATAAATGCCTAACCACTATGGTGTACACCTGAAATTACTATAAAATAATACTGAATGA
>NW_017732232.1:524851-528474 GCF_001890085.2 Hipposideros armiger
GTTAGAATATTTTAATACCATGATTGATGTCATAAGCCAATTTTACTTCAGTGATAAAGGAATGCATCAAATGGAGGTTACCGATAATAACAAATATCAGTAATTGGATTATATAATTCCTTTTCTACTTGATAAGGCATTAGGGTATTAGAAAAATAAGTGACATCATCTATTTTTATTCATGGTACTTCCAACATAATGACCTGGTTTACTTAATAAAAATGTTGATCATAGGTCAGGACATAGACATCTTGTTAATTAGAAAATATTCAAACAAAGAAAACAGTGGATTGTACAATCATAAATTATCATTAGGCTCTATGGGATATCAAATAAATCATTTTACCCTCTGGGTCAATTTCCTCACAGGTAAAGTGAAAGGTGTCAGTTAAGTGATCATATCTGTTCCAAATTTGAAGTTTAAATAACTCAGTAATCTAGCATTCTGTAGACAGAATAGTCTTTAAAAACTATGTATTTTATAAATTTAAACTTTTGAATGACAGCATTGTATTTACAGGTGAATTCATTTTAGAAAGTTTTTTGTATGTCTGTGTGCGTGAAAAATCAAATTTATCCACATACAATTTCAAGTATTTGTAAATTTAAAGTCAATATAGCGATAGTTTTGTTAGGATGCTAAACATTTGATACAATATTAAAACTGGATCATATTTATAACATTTCTCCTTTGCTGCATAGGTTATCAGTTTTCCATCCTATCATGCAACTGGTAACACTTTGCATTGAAATATTGTGCCATGTAAAATGAATGCTAAATATTTCTGATTANCGCACACACACACTCACAGGTCTTCACACAATCAGACTCATTTCTAGGCTGAAGCAGTCAAAAGTCCCTGTGCACTCTTAAAAACTATTAAATTTACTGAGGTGACATTAGTTAATAACATTATACAAGTTTCAAGTCTCTCTTAACAAGCTCTGAAACTGTGAAGGGTTTATGCCAAAATGGAGAAACCTCTGAGGTAAACAGATGATTTTACACATATTGGCACTGATCTGATAGGCTAAATATTTTAATGGGGGCAATACAGGTTATGCTGAGGTAACAAACATTTTCTATCTCAATGGCTTAATGCAGTAAAAGTTGATTTCTCCATTATGAAAATTCAGCTACAGGCTTAGACTATCTTCCAGGATAGCTGTCTTCATGTGGTAACTCAGCAACTTGGCTGGCCTTAATTTTAAGGTTTTTCCTAAAAAATAATAATGACCCTATTTCTTTCTTGCTTTAGAGGTTTTACTGTGAGAAGAATGTCCAACAGGGAGAAAGTAAATCTAAGTATTAATTGAGATCTTCATACTTCTTTGTTCTATCAATAAACAGCAATTACCCTTAAATTTCCAAATCTTTACTACCTACCTATACAGCAACATAAAGAATTAATGAAGAACATTCATTCATTAAGCAATTACTTATACAGTGCCTACCATACGTTGCATATAATGTTCAGTAGTGATAAGGCAATGAGCCTCTTCTCATAGAGATTATATATTAATCTCAGGAAGTTACTCTGTTCTTACGGCCCCTTGTATATATTTTTCAGTTTCCACAGAGGAAATTTAATCTTTCTTTGGGATATTTCCAAATTCAATGTGGATGTTATTTCTAGTCACATATTCATTATAGCTGAATTAGATTAAAATAAAACAATTTAGAACTTTAATGGAGTTCAAGTATTTTACAAGTAATATACTCTCTCAGTGATACATTAACAGTTACGAAAATAACTTTGACTCATTCCTCCCTCTTGGCACAAATAACTGATGCTGGTGTGCTGTCACGCATACTTCGGAAGTGGGGCCAAAATGGGCATTCAACAAAGTGAATGATTTTCATCCCATAATCTGGAAGCACAAAGTATGAGTTCTATCATTGTTAGTATCGATGCCCAGCAATAGATAACTGGGTAAAGAAGTCGTGTTACATATATACAATGGAGTATTACTCTGCCATAAAAAAGAATGAAATTTTACCATTTGCAACCATATGGATGGACCTAGAGGGTATTACACTAAGTGAAATAAGTTTTTCTCAGACTGAGAAAAACAAATATCATGTGCTCTCACACATGGAATCTAAAGAAAAAAAAATAAAGGGAGATCAAAAATGTCAATTATAAAATGGCAATGACTATGTACTTATCAATAATCACTTTAAATGTAAATGGATTAAATGTTCCAATCAAAAGACGTAAATGAACAAACAAAACAGAAAGAGACTCATGGGTGCAGAGAACCAACTGATGGTTGCTAGAAGGGAGGGGGGCTCGGATGATGGGTGAGAAAGGTGAAGAGATAAGTACAAATCGGTAGTTAGAAAATAGTCATGGGGATGTAAAGTAAAACATAAGGAATATAGTCAAAGATATGGTAATAACTATGTATAGTATCAGAGAGTACTTGATTTATCGGGGGATCACTTCATAAACTATATAAATGCCTAACCACTATGGTGTACACCTGAAATTACTATAAAATAATACTGAATGACAACTATAAAAAAAGAAAAAAGTTACAAGCAGATTTCCCACTGCACAGCTGTCAGCATCCCTAACCCCCAACATTCTTCAAGAATCAACCATATAGACAGTATTAAATAACAATCATATAGTGAAAAAAATAATTTCTGCTTCAATTTTCTTCTAATCTTTATATCAAGAATAAAGTCTCAGTTTGGTGGTACTATGACTTTAACATCTCACAAACATTTTCTAACTTCCTCTTTACCAGAAAAGTGGGCCTGGATTTGCTGGCTTTTGTTAACCAATGGCATCTAGCTCAAATAATATTGTTCATACCAGTGTTTTCCAAACATTTGGTCTTGGGCTTCCTTTATGGTCTTAAAAATTATTCAGGACCACAAATACCTTATATTTATGTGTATTATATATATATATATATATATATATATATATATATATGCATATTAACACTTAGTATGTTTAATTAAACCTAAAACCTATCCTTTGATTTAAAATAAAAAGTCCATTGCATGTTAACGTATCTTTTTTCATGAAAAATATATTGTCAAAAAGAAAACAGACAAAAAAAGGTGACAAAAAGGCACTGACTTAGACTTTTTTTCAAATCCCTTTAATGTCTGGCTTAAATAGATAGAACTAAATAGAAAATAGAGATAGAAAGTAGAAAATAGCTACATGTTTATATTCGCTTCTGCATTTAATCATTTGCAATGTGTTGTTTGGTTGAAAGATATGAAGAAAATCTAGGTTCACAAAGATATAAACTTGGAAAAGGGACGTCATATTAATAGGCTTTTCAGATGTTAGTGTTTATTCTTTTTTGCTACTACACCAAAACTCAACAAGAGGTAGTTTTTTTAAAAGATAGCTGTGATGTAGAATTTGAAACTATATCAATGAACTTCTTGTACCTTATAAACTTATAAGAGAATGTATTATTTTGAAAATTGTTCTGATTTTGTTCTGATTCCTTGAAGAGGTCACAAAGAACCCACCCTCCCAGCCCCAGGGTTCCCTGGACCAAATGTCTAGAACAAGTAGCTTACAACGTATTTTTTTTTTAATCAGCTATTTAAGCCAAGGGATGTTGGTTTTCCATGCATAGAATAATAA
>NW_017732232.1:529939-542211 GCF_001890085.2 Hipposideros armiger
AAAATCACAAAGTGCACAGTACGGTGTAGAAAGAGAAGTATTACAAGATATTGTGGTCCAAAACAAGATTACTTCCTTTCAGGGAAAGTATGCCCTTTGAAGCAAGGTAAAGAGCTTTGGAGGCGGGGTACTAATGTATAATTCATAAATGAAAGGGAGAAACTACTTGGTGGTTTAAATTCTCCCAAAGGTTCCACAGGCTTTTGACAGTTTCACAATCTCACTCAAGCAGGCACCCCTGATACTGCGAGTGCAGAGGGGGCAACACTAGGTCACAGAAATCTGCCTTGCTAGTCAGCAGGCTGCCTATTTCAGGCCCTGCGGGGAGGCTTAGCCTCACCTGACAGTCCTGACGACGAAATACACCAGCACCGCGCCGCTCACCACCATCAATACGGTCAGGGCCCGCTGGGTCATGGGCTTCTCGCCGGTGTTGGGGCTCACAGCCAGAACGCCACCCATTGAGACTTCTTCCCCCGCCTTCCCGGTTTTGTCCTCCGCCTCAAGCTCCGCCCCGGGACTGCTGCCATTGCCACCTTCAGCGCCCCGAGGCCTTGCGGCTTCGGCCTGAGCGCGGCCGGGGGACTGAGCGGCCGTGGGGCCAGGCGGGAGTGGGGGCAGGGTCCGCGGTCCACGCCCCGAAGGTCCGGAGTCCCGAGCGGCTTCGGCCACTTGCAGCAGTACCGCCATGGGACCTCTTAACCCTGGCAGGAGTAGCAGCAGCAAGAGGGCGGAGGCCAGAAGGCGGCTGAGGCAGCAGCTGCAATGCAGGGCCTTCATCGTCCCCGGTCCGGCCTCTCACCACGCCGGAGCCGCCGGGCCCGCCGCCCTGGCTCCAGGACGGACCATGGGCGCAACGGAGAACGAAGAACAGGTGACCAAATCCCGGGCTGAGACCCGGCCGCGGCAGGTGACAGAGGCAGCAGCAGCTGCAAAGACGGGAGCTGCTGGGAAAACCGGACGTTCGTACATTTCAGGCGCCACTGTTACTATGGACGCTTCCGGTTGCTAACATGTAGGGGCAGGCGCGTCCAGTGACGTCAAGCGCGGAATGCCCTGTGCGTACGTGCCCTGCCAGAAGGAGCTGGGTCGATCTGTAAGGGTGGGTCACATATAAGAAAGTACACAAAAAAGTATAGCGTCAGTGTTTATCAACTCTTTGCATAAGGAAACCTCGAGAGACTGGGCGCTCATGATTGAGTTCCTTTGTGCAGAACTGCAGAAACACAATTAAAACGGGCTTGACGTTTCTCTCAGCTCAGGTACAAATTTTAGAGAAATGTCTTCCTGTCTCCAGGTCCTGACCTTCCTTTCCTGAGAGTATTTACTTTAGAGAATTTGTAATTGTAAATTCATTCACTGCCCTTTTGAGATATAAATCTTTTAAAAAGCTCTTGCCAGTTTCACAGCCCAGGACTGTATTAACGACCTGAGAGCCATTCTTTTGAAATGTAATCAACGCAGAAAATAGCACCCCTATCTTTCTAGTCTTGGTGGAAAGGTAGGAGCCTAACTTAGGCGGGCACCTAGTTCCAAGTTGTAGAACCACCTCCTGTCACAAAGCTAAGAGGAAAAAGTTAACTTTTCCTTTGAATAAGGCCAATTAGTAAACACAGGTGGCCTATGGTGCTCCATACGTCAACTCTTAAGTCGCTTCCAGCTCTTTGTTTCTGGGTAATTGAGCTCAGAGTTCCGGCCTTTGCCCTTTCTTACGATAATCTTGAATAATGTCTTCTTTACCTCTTTAACTTTGACATCTTAACATGGAGCTTTTGTCTGAGCAGATACTAACAATCAATAACAACAAAAAAACAAAACAAAAGAAAAACCTGACCACAAGCCAAAGTTAACATTTGTTCTTTTTAAAAAACGTATTCACTCAAGAAATCATTTAGAGTTTCTACTTGCTTAGCACTGTGTTAAAATATGAGTATTGGATAGTAGACAAATAAGACGTGATCTTTGCTGTCATAGTACTTAGTCTCATATGGAGACAAACAATTGGACTCATTCTGAAGTATGTTATAAATGATGAGAACAGGATCTACAGTAAAAAAATTGTAAAGGACTGTTGTAGGTAGGTGGACAGGATAGTGTCTTTAGCTGCTTTGGCTTAATAGAGTAATGCAATTACTCTTGTAGGCATCTTAATGTGGGTTCCAGTGTGAGGAAGACCATTGGTGACATACCCTAACTTCATTTTCCAATTGGCATTTATCAGTAATAAGGTGGCTCTTTGGATATCTTGTCGCCCTTATTCACAATCTTATTCAGAGCCATATGTGGAAGAGGGATGGTATTTAATGCCACTCTCTTCCACCCTTTAAAATAGTCCAATATTCAACACATAAAAAAAAAGTGCACCATCTTTCCTTCCTTACAATATCATATTTTACTGTTGTGTTTCTCATCTTGATTATTAGCATTATGCTTCTCCAGGATGATCAGGCATAAAATCTTGGCATCTCCCTTTACCCTTGGCTTCCCATCTGCAGCAATCCTTGCCAGGAACTGGGACATGCAAAGTGCTAAGTAATTCTGAAATAGCAGAGTCAAACTAATGGTTCCAAAAGATAAGAACATATCATGTTCTAATGTTTCTCCAAATGTGACTGTCAGCCACCTGAATCAGTGTCAGAAATGGGATTTGTTAAACATGCAGGTTCTAGGTCACTATTCCAGAAATTTTGAGCACAATTTTTGGGAGTGGGGATATGGACTATGTATGCATTTTTCTTAAGCACTTGGGGTAATGTTCATTTACACTAATGTTTAAGAATTTATTTCCTTTCTCTCACCACCTGAATCCAGATGTTGTCAAATCTTCACTTCTCTAACGTCTTTTTTCATTAATCAACTCTTTTCTGTTCCCTGCTTCTGACAAGGAATTGTTTTTTATTAATACATTGCTAGGGCTATACACTCTCCTGCTGTGCTCCCAGCCCTTTCTACCTTCAGTTACAGCCAGGGTAAACTTTCAAGCTCAGATCTCTCTTAAAATAACAAACAAACAAATAGATCTCCCTCCCCAAAGATTCTCAGTCTTCAAAAACAGTGATCTTAAGCAGGCAGAGCACCTGTAAATTAATGTGTTCTCTGTAGAATACGATATTATTTGTAAAGCATCATGAAACAATATTTTCAGTTCCATCACAGGAACTAGTAACAAATTTCCTGGGAGAACATATTTTGCTTATGTAATATAAAATGACAATTTTGGGCACACATGTCTATTTAAACGACAAGTTGTCAAACTAAGTATAATTGGTGTTTCTGAATTTTTTCAATTTATAATAATACTACTTGTGCATTTAATTGTTTTCAGTTGGCTAATAGAGAACAAGGCTCTAAGTATTCCCTGGTGTCAAAACCCCCTTGCTTGTCCATTAATGACGAAGGAAAGTAGAAGGTTGGCTCAACTATAATGGTCACATTGGGACAGAAGGAATCTCTTACACATTAAGTGGCAGGAAACTTCGACATCAGGGGACTATCTATACTCTAAAAGTCCAAAAGGAAACAGTTAAATAACCCAGAAAAGAGAGTATGAACTGATCACAAAACCAGGAAGCCAAGAGAATGTATACTAAAAGCTAGAATATGAAGCCAAAACTGGAAGCCATAGAGAGAACTTAGAAGGGAGTAGTGCTGTTGGGGTAGGCACCACATAGTCAAGTAGGAACATGAATAAATATTAGGATTACATATCTAAAAGGAAATGACCATACAAATGAGAAATGAGAGGAAAAAAAACAAGGTGTGTCCCAGTTTTTCTGGTTCTCTGCCTCTGGAAAATTTCCCATCTTCAGTGCAGTGACCTGAAGTCGCAGAATGTGGAAGTCTCTCTATTTAAGATGCAGAGATCAGAGTTGTGGGCTTTTGAAGTGGTCAGAATCTGTGGGGCAGAGCATTAAAAGAAGGAATCTGCGGTCATAAAGTTCATGTGGGGGGTTACCACAAGTTCTTGCCTGAGAGCTGGACAGCACAACCACAGGCATGGCCACTCAAGGCTTAGTGGCCGCTACAGAGGGGAGAGCAGAACAGAAGTAGCAGACATTAAGCAGAGCTGGGGACTTTAGAATTATGGCCCAGACACACTGGTTAAGCCTCCTGAATACTTCCTAACAACGTGGGAATCAAGCTGAGTCACTACTTTATGATAAAGGCCACACCCAGAGAAAGGCCCACTCTAGACACACATTAACGAAAGCTTAAAAAACAAGCCCTAACAAGATTGATTGTTAGAGGAGACAGCTTGGGGATTGAATTAGCCAATTTAGAGGGGCTTGAGAAAAAGAAACAGAAAGTATACAGCCTGGAGAACAGAAATATAAAAAGATTCAAGAAAAATGAACAGAACCCCATGAACTTATAAAACAGTATTACACAATTCAATATATACGGATTGGAGCTCCAAAAGAAAAATCAGAACATAATGAGGCAATGGAATACTTTTGAAAAATGATAGCTGGGATTCTTTGACTTACAGTTCCAGGAAGATCAGAGAGCAATAAGCAAGATAAAGACAAAGAAAACCATATTTGGGCATGTCAGAGTCACAGGAGAGTCACAAATATCAGAGTCCAAAATAGAAAGTCTTGAAAACAGCTTTAGAAAAAAAGATGCATTACAATCAGAAAAATAATAATACAAATGATGACATACTTCTCATCAGAAACAATGGAGTCCAGAGACAACACAGTGCCATTTTTAAGGTGCTTAAAATAAAGCTATCAATCTTGAAATCTGTATCCTATAAAATTATATTTTTAAAAATATGGCAAAATAAAGATATTTTCAGTAAATGAAAGCTGGGAAAACTCATTCAAGCAGACTGCACTACAAGAAATACTGAAGGATATTTTTTTTCAGGCTGAATGGAAGTGATACAAGATGGAAATTATAATTTACAGGAAGGAGAGATTAGTAAGTGGAAATGGAAAATCAGCATGTAAATACAAAATCCTGGTTTTTAACTTCTAATTTTCTTAAAAGGAATGTAATAGCTTCTAAAATAATAAGGGCACACTTATGTGTGTGCAAATAAAAATGTGGCAACAGAGCATAAAGGTAAAGGACAAGGGAGGTGTGGTAAGTGGAAATACACTCTTTCCTATTTGCAAAATATGATATATGAAATGTGAAGTTTCAAATGTTAGTGGGAAGTGAGAAGCGGGCTATTTATAAATAGAATCATGCTGCTGTAAGGCTATTACGTTTGTGAAGTGTGAGGTGGGAAATGTCAGGTGTGAAGTGGGATATATGAAGTAGGAAGCTCAAAAAATTAGGAGTGAAGACTGAAGTGGCACAATATTGATGCTAATAGACATAGATAAAATAATAATGAGAAAAAAGGAGGACCATTGTTAGACTTACAATAACCAGTAAAAATAATGATAAGAGGTATACCTAAGAAAAGATAAGTAACTGTAAATAAAAATAATCCTTGTCAGGGATTTCTTACAGTGGATCATGAAAATGGCATTTTTCTAGTAATACAAGTGATACATTTATATTATCAAAGTTTGGAAATGTACAGTGTAAAGAAGAAATAATTCTACCTCTCTGAGAATTCCCTTTTAATATTTCAATAAATATATCTGTATCTGTGTGTATACACATATATAATTTTGCTTATATACTTAGAACAGTAGAGTATATATAATTTATATTCTATTTTAATATTTATATCATAATTTATTTTATCTGTCTAAATCTCTTTACCAACACGAATTTTAATGATTTATCATATGCATTTACTAAGTTGGACAATTACCCTTTAACTGGAACATTATTATTAAAAATACTCTTGGGCAGTTGGTTGACTCAGGTGGTTAGACAGCTGGCTCATAACACCAAGGTTCAGTTTGATTGAAGACAACTGCTTGACTTGGAGCTGAGCTGCCAACACCAAGGTTGCTGGTTTGATTCCCACATAGGCCAGTGCGCTGTGCCTTCCACAACTAGATCGAAAACAACGACTTGACTTGGAGCTGATGGGTCCTGGGAAAACACACTGTTCCCCAATAAACTATTTTTTTTAATATTTTTATGATATTATTTTATTTAAATATTTTATTCATTTCTTCCAGTGAATTATTTCTTAAGGGAATGTATGCCAGTGCTTTAATTTAAGGCATTATGTATAGAAGTCTCCCTGTCTTGAAAATTAAAAGAAAAAAATGCCTTGTCAGTTGGTAGAAAAGCAGAAGTGGGTAGAGCTGAGGCAAATACTAAATGGCACTGGTTGGCTGCAGCTGAGCACCCAGCCCAGCTAATAATAACTTGTGGAAGTAAGCCCAAGACTGTGGTGGAAGTCCAGGCAAGCACCCAGGAGGGCAGTGTTTGAGAGCAGAGCCAGGAATGGAGTAGGTGGTACCACCTTTGACTCCCACTCACTTCAATCATCACTTGAGAGAAGGTTAGGCCTCATAATGGAGGATTATGTTAATGAACATTTCATCCTCTGCAGTAATTTAGTGTTCATAAGATGAGGGATAGTGTATTGGCAATGTAAAACAAGTATCAGCTTTGAAGGGAAAATGGAAAGAGATCAATATTTTGTCAGACAAGGCAGTTATAACTGGCTCTATATGAGCACTGCACAGTGTTCCTTCACATGAGTGTCACCAGGTGGGTATAAAACTGCACTTGCTGGGCAATAGGAGCTTACTGAGGCACTGAAGAATTATTGGGATCGAACAGCCTGGGGTTTATTGGGTCATTGGATAAGTCATGACACATATTTGCAACAGATGCACTAGTTCATTTTTGGAAGTGCTAGAGTCATTCGCATCTATGTTATTGCTATGTCATTTGACAGCTGACAGTTCCAGCTTCATTTAAAAAAAAAATTGAACAATTTAGTTGAGTTTTGGAGATTTTACAATAAGTTAAGAATGAAGACCAAACTGCATTTTTGCCATATTTTACTGTTTTACTTCCATAAAGTGAAAAATGCATGTCAAGTTTGGGAAAAGTTGCATAAAGTTTACAGTGACAATGCTCTACAAGAACGTCAGTGCAAATGATGGTTCACAAAATTCCGTGTTGGTGATTTTTATCTCAGTGACGCTCTTCAGTTAGGGAGGCCCACTGAGGTTGATGACGACAAAATAAAGGTATTGACGGTTGAGTCAAACCCACATTACATGACACGAGAGATTGCAGAAACATTGAACATCCATTATTTAAGCATTCATGACCACTTGAAGAAGCTGGGATAGGTAATCAAGCTTGATATTTGGATTCCGCATGAACTCAAAGAAATTCATTTGATGGGGCATATAAACATCTGCAACATGCTCATTAAACGTGGGGAAAACGATCTGTTTTTGAAGCGACTGATAACTGGTGATGAGAAGTGGATTGTTTACACTTACATGTGGTGCGCAAAAGGTCTTGGTCCCAGCGTGATGATCTCCTCAAACGACATTGAAAGCAGACATTCATCAGAGGAAGGTTATGCTCTCAGTGTGGTGGGATTTTAAAGGTGTTGTGTGGAACCAAACAATCAATTCGAATGTGTACTATCAGCAATTGGACAGTTTGAATGAAGCCATCATCCAGAAACATCCAGAGCTTGTTAATTGTAAAGGAGTGTGTTCCATCATGACAATGCGAGACCACACACAAGTTTGATCACCTGTCAAAAATGATTGGAGCTTGGATGGGATATGTTGCCACACCCACCATACTCGCCTGACCTTGCACCATCAGACTTCCACTTGTTTCGCTCTCTTCAAAACTCCTTGGTGTGATATAAAATTTAATTCAGATGAGGCTGTAAATCAGCACCTTGTTCAGTGTTTTGCAAATAAAGACAGGTCCTTGTATGAACAAGGAATTATGAAGCTCACTGAAAGATGGCAAAACGTTATTGAGCAAAATGGGCAATATATCATTGATTGATCTTTGTTCTTTAAATAAATAAATGACCTTTGAAAAACATAGACAAATATATCATGACTTTTCCGACAACCCAATATAATCTGTAACAGGTATGTCTGTTATATAGGGCCTCTTCAATGCAGTGTGGGTTTGGTGGTTGATATTAGTAAGAAGTGTGAGAGGGAGTGAAGCTTTAAATTCAAATTGTAAAGCTGAGAAACAAGACAGACACCTCAGAAAAGAAAACCAAATTCACCAAGGAAATCGAATATCTAAGTCTTTGTGAACAAATCTTGCTATTTTTTAATTGAGCTGAGGCCAAATTTGGAATTTGTTGGAGATACCATACTTGTGTTTTAATTCCAGAAAGAGCATATTATATCTGGACAGTAATCATTTTATTTTAAATCGTTCATTAATTTAGAAGGATATACTTGATACCATGCAAGAGAGAGAAATTCCTCTCTCAAAGCCTAAAATGTTTTCAGTTTCTTGTGCATCTTCCAGAGATAGTCATATACATATACATAGTAATACCTATACCTATACATATACATATGCATATACAATATAAAACTCTCATTTATGTGTATATATATATATATATATATTGCTGTTTTTGTTATTTTAAAAAATGTTAGAGATAATTTTACATCATTATATCATGAGACTTGTCATAGTGTTTTATTCAGGGCTGATTTATGATTTTTGTTAGCCCTAAGCATTTTTGCCTCCTTTAGCCCTTTCTCCCCTAAAAAAAAAAAAAAAAGTTATAACTATTTTTGTATAAAGATGAATACAATCGAGGCTGGAATAATTATTATTTATTGGTTTCCTCTGACTTTAAAAGAAATTGAAATTAACACAGTTTCATTGGTCCATAAAAATATTCCGGAAATTAGGCACAATGCCTAGTTTGACTAATTGAAAAAGAAGTCAACTCTGTTTTTATTACTATAAAATTTTCCATAATAAGGACATTAATTTATTTTAATCAACTCCCCAATGATGGATGTTAAGGCTGTTTATAAACTTCTTGATGTTTTTTTAATGATAAATGAAGTTTGCAAAGCATAAGATAAACAAAAAATTGCAACCAAACATAATATTTACATACTCATTTAGAATAGTACCACTTTCTAAACTAAAATTATTATTTATTTTCCTGCATTTTAAAAAAAATATTTTTATTGGGGAATTGGGGGATGGGTACAGCACTGGGGAATTGGGGGAAGGGGAACAGACAAGTTGCTGTCCTTTTATTTTTCAGTCTAATTGTGGAGGATGTTGCTTCACTGGCCCAAGTTGGCACCATCATTGCACTCTTCCTGGGCGAGGCAGATCAGTCGCTGGTTTCTGGACGGCTGCTCACGGTGGCTGCTGGCCGCTCACGCTGGCTGCTGCCTACACATGGTAGCCCATGGCAACCCACTGCAGCAGGGGCTGCAGCCTATGCCAAAGCCGGCGACTCACTACAGCCCTCCTCCAGGTTGAACTGTTGTTCAGCATCTTAGCTGTAGAGAGTGCAGTGTCACTGGCCCATGTGGGATCTGAACCAGTGGCCCTGCTGCTCAGAACTACCACTTCCAAGCCAACTCTTAACCAATGAGTCACTTGGCTGGCCCAAGTAAACCCATTTTTTAAGTTGAAAATTATGTAGCATATGCATAACGTTCATCTCAAAGGATGACGAAGGATATCAAAGGATGGATGGCAAGGATTACAGGACAAATATGTAAATTTGTTTTTTAAAAAATTAAGAATTTTTCTTTAAAAGTTCAGCATCAAATATATTTGCTCTATAAATTTTTTTCCTACAATTCTAATAAGATTCAGACATCCATGCTCAGGATCACCCCCAACAATCAGCACTGACAGGCCAAGCAGGGGAATCTGGGTAGGCTTTCAAAGAAGTATTCCCCTCCCACAAAACACTGTTGCAAGCTCCTAAATTTGATTTTGTAGAAAGAGTACAGTAAAATAAAATTATGATGCCAACTAACCTGAATGTGTGCAAATCTGCTGGGTGAGCCCTACAGGTAGAGGAGAGAAGAAATTATCGTATACCCCAAACTTTAAATGGAGCCAGATGATCCATCCACAAATCTTGACACATCAGAGAAATAATCCAAGCCACAAGCTCATGATACAGTTCAGACAGTGACCCAGCATCACTCTCCTGCTTACACTATCCGCCTCTTGCTTAGTCACTCACTTCCTGCGATGCTTCTTGGTTTTGTTTTACTTGTATTATTGAGACACTTACCCTAGAGTTGGCCTGATGGCTTAGCACACTTCAACCTCAAGAAAAGGCTTTAAAAAATTATCGAATGTGTGTAGAACTCTTAATTAAATGTTTAATATATCTTATTGAATCTGTGAGAAAGCATTGCTCAATCAGGTAAAGGGAGTTAAGGGAAGTAGAAACTGGAAATTCCAGTATTCGTTATCTGCACTGTTTTGCAAACAAACATCTTTGTTCAACATGAATCACTGGAAGATACGAATAAATAAAGCAGCTCTAAAAACTTTCACTGAACATCCTGTGGAAATTACATATTCTCTCGTAACAGAAGCAAAAAGGATGAAACACCAATTCGGTACACTTTAAAGGCATCCTTACTAATCTGAAGCCAAGACAAATACAGCAGCGGGGAAAAGGAAGGAAAACAAGTATCCAAAAACGATGTCAATCACAAGAAATTGCTCTAATTATTATTTTGTTGGTCGTTAAGGCAAAAATACTTTCCATTCTAAGAATGTATCAATCAAAGTTTGTTGATAGTAACTTTTAAAAAATTGATTTTATGCTGTAGTGTGATTCATTCATTCATTTTTATCAAACCCACATGGGTGCTGCATGGACATCTCAGCCCCCCCATTTGAGAGCTCCTTCCCACTCTCTTTCCCATGGCCGTTGAGTAGTCTGACCCCACTTTCTGGCCACATCTGGCAGCTATAAGTGGGCACGTGACCCAACGTGAGCCATTCAGAACCCATTACAATGAGGTTAGAACTGGAACTAAGATTCGACTCAAACCCTGGAATGTTTATTGAATGGTTACAAAAGTAAAAACTCAAGCCAAGTTTTCTGCCCCGTGGCCTAGAGTGTAGCCAAAACTTTTATGAATATTGGGGGAAAAAAAGTGTTTTGATAGAAAAACAAACAAAAATGAGGAGCGGATAGTGACTCTAGGTTTGTTTGCTTTTGCTCACTTTGTTCTATTGTTTTTTTGACAATAAACAGCTTTTTAGTTTCCAGTTCTGGAATTTTCCAAGTTCTGGCTACTTTCATACCATTATGTTTTTTTGATATTGTGCTCTTTTATTTTCCCTGTAGTTTTCTTGTATTGATTTGCTGTCCTTTACTTGCTTCTAAAACAAGCCCAATTAATAGCTCTGAGGATGAGCTATTGTGTTAGGCATTGATATTTTAAATAAGATATAGTTCCAACTTTTAGGCATTCACAGTCAGATGAAGGAGCTACTGTAGTAATAGAGATTCAATAAAATTAAAATTGTAATGAATTTCTAGAAAAGAGGGATGCTATAAGAATACAGATGGAGCTATGCTGTTGTGCAACATGGGTTAAAATTTTGCAAATACTAAGTTAAAATAATTACCCTTCAGTAAAAGCTTTTCTTAAATATCTTTATTCATATGACCAAATAACACATAAAACTATTCCATGTAATATAATCTGCACTAGCTGATTTCAAACACATTACTGAATTATACTGGACTCAAATTGTCACATCTAACTTCTCTGCTAGGCTTTGTAAAGAAAAATAGTAAATGACAACAATTTATTGACTTACATATGATGCAGGTAGAAAATCACCAATGCTGCAATAAAAGTAAAAAAATAACAATAATAAATAAGTTACTGTGGGAATACATGATCTTATTTTATTGGGTTAAATCTAAATCCCATATAGTATAGTCTAGTATAGATTTCTCTTTAAAACAATTCTCCCAAACAGGTAAAACAAGAATGCCTAATTTTGTGCAACACTTCTGTATTATGTATTGACAATCAGGGTATTCTTATATCATTTAATACAAAATTATCGCCTTCACAAAGTACTTCTAACAAAATGGGACAGTGTTGCATGAGTGAGATTTTAATATTTTTAAACTTCTCAGCTCTTAAGAGTTTTAAATTGAAAGTAAATTGTTTAGGGGCGGGCCGAGTGGCGCAATGGTTAAGAACTGGCTTGGGACGTCAGAGGGCTCCGGTTCGGATCCCACATATGAGAGCCAGTGACACTGCCCTCTACAGCTAAGATGCTGAACAACAGCTCAACTTGGAGCAGGGCTGCCATGGGTCGTTGGCGGCGGCATAGGCTGCAGCCCCTGTGGTGGTGGGTTGCCATGGGCT
>NW_017732232.1:543062-544375 GCF_001890085.2 Hipposideros armiger
TTAGTTTGTGCTGGTTTTCTATTTCTCTGATGAGCCAAAAAATCATTTTTTATACTAATATAGAGAGATAATCTAGAGTAGACATTGCGACAATAATATTTTGGAGCTCGAAAGTGTGGGAACAACCAGTGAGCCCCAAGCCACTCCCATTTTCCCATTTTAGTTTGTAAGTCTTTTGTACTTGGGAACTGCTATTCTCCCCTCATCTTCATCCCCCAATATGTTCACGCAAAGAAATAATTTGATTTTAGAAGTGACATCACTGAAAGCTGGGAGGGGACACTAAGGAGTTAAATTTTTAGTGGCCAATCTGAATGAATTAGAGGTTTTATTTCTAGACCCTCCTTTCACCTCAATATTCATTGTGTCAATCCTGATGTAGTCTTCCCTTTGACTACTCTCCAAAGAGCACACCATCTTTAAATTTTTCCCTGGGCCTCTTCCTCTCTTAGAATCCAATTTAAAACATTGTTCCTCTAGCATATCTTCCCCAATTAGTGTAGTCAACTTATGTCTTTTGCTCAACTTTTATCAATTGAGCTCTGCAAATTTGTAGAGATGAGCATACACTATCTGTGTCACATGTAATGTAATACTTTGGTCACCCACACCTCTTCCAAAAATTCATTATGCAGTCTTTAAAGTCAAATGCACTATTTCAGTTTCTATCATTGAGATGGCTCTACAGAAAAGCATAGGTTTGGTGAAAGTTTCCAATTAGGATAAATACACCTTTTTTTTTTTTTCCCAGATAGAGAATCTCGATAAAGTTTTGTGCTGAGGGGAAAGGTGGGAAAACTTGAACACTCTAATTACATAGTTGTATAACATGTCCAATCTTATATATTTCTAAATAGTATTTTAAACTGTGCAAAAAATCAATTATTTAAGAGCAACTACCTTTGAACTTCAAAGAGACGTATTTCAGGAAAAATATTTAATTGAATCGAAAGGACAGATTTTTAGTAAAAAAACAATAATGAATTACATTAAAATTTTTATGCTCTGAATTCAGATGGTGTAGGAAGACAGAAATCTCTCCATTCAATGGAACTCAGTTTCTGTTTGCCTCTCACTGTGGAAAGCTTTTCTAAGATGACTTTTTTCTAATGTTTAAATGTATGCACTTTTTAACCAACAGGGCCCCTATATGCAAAGCAAATATTTAATCTGTTGCAATATGGTGTACATACAAACTAGTATAATATTCACCTGCTTTACAAACACAAAACAACATACTATATTGTTATAAACATTTTAAGGGGTTTTCAGGAGTAATTTCAAATATTAAACAGATTTTCCCCTTGGAGACT
>NW_017732232.1:546760-548154 GCF_001890085.2 Hipposideros armiger
AAAAAAAAAAAAAGAAATTAGAGAATGTTAATTTTATAATTACTATCTAGAAATTTTATTGAGATTTTTTTGTGGCAAAAGACAGCTGATTTTATAAAGAATCTTTTTTAAATTTAAAAGAACATACATTTAAGGTATTGTATAAAATTCTAGGAATATTGAGGATGATATTTAAATTTCTTGTCTCCTCATTTCTCTGTCTCCTCAGCCTGTTGAATTTTAAAGTAAATACATTATTGCCTTCTAACATGAATCTGTTTTTGCCGGGAGGGAGGGTGACAAACACTTTTTGTTTCTAATATTCTTGCTTTATATGTTTTGCTTCTACATGAAAGAAATGTGTTTATAAATGCTAATAGTGTGGAAGCTCTTCCCATTATGAAAAATTTATATTTGTCCCATTAATGCAAAATAAGACTTTTTTCTTGAGTACTGTGTCATCTAATATGAAATTACAATCTTACAATATTTTTGTTTGCTTTTATCTTTAATACTATTTGATGTATATTACTTTTGATGTATTATTTACTCATTTTTTAGTTTTTCTCTGGTATAAACTACGTATACCTGGATTTACTTTTCTTTTTTTTTAGCTGAGCCATCCTGCCACCTGTTGGCAGCTCAGTGGCAGCTCAGCTTGGGCTGGGCATCGAACCTCTAGTTGCTCAGAACTCACACTCTTGAGCAAGCTCTTAACCAACTGAGCCACTTGGCCAGCCCCTCCTTTTTCTTTAATAATATCTGAAAGTTTTTAAATCTTAATTTACACTTATTGTTATAACCTTTTGTTTACCTCGCTTATCCTAGCTGATTTTACATTTCATGTTTGTTAGGTTTCTTATGCATTCTTTTATTGTATTTTATGAATTTTGCTAAAATAAAACTTATTCATTGCATTTTTCCTTTATATGTTTTGAATATTTTTGTGTCAAATTTATATTTTCCTTGTGTTGTCCTTAATTTTTAGAAAACATTTATACTTATAGATTTTGAGAAATGTTATGCTTATCTGATCTCCCATCCTTTGTGTATAATGTTTTTATATTTCTAAAATTTTTAAAGATCTATTTCATATTATAAGTGTTCTGAAATGTTACTGTGTAATACTATGGTGGGAGTTGGCATATATGTCATTGTCACACTGTAATTTATTAAAAAGTTGGTTATTATGATTGCTCTAACTTTTATAGTCTTCCTAGGATCTCAAAACTACATATATGAATTTCAAAACTTTCCCTATTATCCCACCAAAATAACAATTTAGTCTGAACTTTTATGTGCATGAAGCTTTAGACCAGCGGTTCTCAACCTTCCTAATGCCGCGACCCCTTAATACAGTTCCTCATGTTGTGGTGACCCCCAATCATAAAATTATTTTCGTTGCTACTCTATAA
>NW_017732232.1:550209-557006 GCF_001890085.2 Hipposideros armiger
CTGCCGTGAGTCGCCGGTGATGGTGTAGGCTGCAGCCATTGCTGCAGTGGGTTGCCATGGGCTACCGTGTGTAGCCAGCAGCCAGCGTGAGCGACCATCCAGAACCCGCAACTGATCTGCCTCACCCGGGAAGAGCACAGTGATGGTGCCAACTTGGGCCAGTGAAGCATCGTCCTCCACAACTAGACTGAAGAACAAAACGACAGCAACTTGTCTGTTCCCCTTCCCCCAATTCTCCAATGCTGTTCCCATCCCCCTATTCTCCAATTAAAAAAAAAAAGCGGAGGGCTAGGGATTCAAGGAGAGTAGTAAATGTATAGTAAAACCACTGAGGAGAATGGGAAAGGAAATCAGTAAGAAAGTGTTGACTTACCTCATTCATATAAATGATCATGTAGTATTATGCTCAAGCAGAGAAAGAAAAAGGTCTGTATCCAAATAAGAATTTGAATAAACTCTCCACACACAGTACTACATCTTATATTTCCTCCAGTTCTTGCTAGTGTGTCCTGTTATAAGGTGTATACATCATTTCTGGGACACTAAAAAGCATGACAAAAACCATAGGATATCTTTTGATTTTTAGATTTTTTTTTTAGCTTCTCTCTTATCATTTCTTAGGCTTCATCCGTCTCATATCTGACTATCCATGTTTCCAAAACTTGCACATTTCACAAAAGAATATATTTCCATTTTCTGCTTCAGTCACATATTCTGTAGAATATGTTATATTACAAATGCAATCTTTCGGGAAAAAAAATGGAGAGTCAGTAACTCCTGTAGGTCATAGAAACAGGTTAGAAAACACTGGATGTAATACAGTTTTCTGTCACTCAGTACTGATAAGTGGGCTAAATAGCAATTACTGTCCTTGAGAAAGTTGGGCTTGTGAAATGCAGCATCTAAGAAAAAGTAAACAAACAAAAATCAGTGTTTTTTTGTTTTGTTTTGTTTTTTGTTCAATGACGAAATAGTTATCATATAGGATTAATTTTATTTTTGCAGTTCTATTACAAAGCAGAATTAAAATCCCAGTAAAAGGACACATATTGAATACATAAATGCCTGTGGAATCATATACTTAATTCTAGATAAGCAAAATTATCTTACCATATAGTATTAGAAGCAATCTAAACTGATTGTATTGTTGGACATTTTTATTATGATTTTGTCCTGACTGATCCCTACATTTCTTAATGCTATTGGCAGAGTTAATTTCAAGTGTATAAAACTTCATTTACCAATATGGAGCTATAATGATGTAAAAAGTTTCGATTCAGTAGTCATATCATATTTGGTCAATAGCCAGCAATTGCCATTAGTGAGAAGTGAAGCACCTCCAAGAAGTGCCAGGTTGGTAAGAGAAACAAATCAAAGAGAGGTGAAGTGATCCGTAATGAGCAGAGTAAAATCAATATGGTAAAAAAAAGCCATTCTCTTAAAATGAATGAAGAATAGACTGGCTGATGTTTGAACTACATTTGCTCAATGTAAGTAGTCACTCTGAGCATTAAAGCTTAGCACAAAAATATTCCTTGCTGGCTCTAATTCTCCCTGATGGTGAGCTTATTCTAAAATCATGTACATTGATGTACTTGGTATTATGTTGAAAAATGTCCATGTGTCTTATTAAAAAGTCATGTTTAAAGAGGTAAACTTAAAGTGAGGTCTGCACTATACAAAATTCTTTACAAATAGGAAGTTACATGCCTAATTGTCATTCTAGACTACATCACCCCTACTAACCTAATTCAGATTGAGTAAAGAACAGCATGTAAATTCTCAGCCTAGTGTGTAGGCTGGCCTTGGGGCTAACTCAATTCAATGTTCTGTCTTGAAGCATATAGAAAACTTCTCAGGAAAACATCAAAGAGGAATTTGTAAGTCCTTGATGAGCTCAACTATTTCATGGACCCTGGGAGGATAAATGGGAACTTTGACAAGAATGGAGAATGTGGCATCTCAAAGGTCCAATTGCTCTGCTACTCTCTTCAGCTCCTCTTGTTAAGAAAACTACCTCAACTTCTGATTAACAATAGGTTTTTCTACTGAATCCATTGCTTTCACTGGAGAACACACAAAAGCAGTGGAGTTCAGGATTTTAAGGGGGTATTCAGTGTATCACTTCACTGTTCAAATGCACTATTGCTTTATGCCTCCGAAGCATGAGACCAAATCAGGAGGGTATAGAGTACCTCTAAAGTGGAAGGGCAAGTGTCATCTTTTCTACTCATGGAGCTTTGGGGGGGAGGCAAGTAAAGAGTGGGATTTTATCTTCCCCAACTACCCAATGACTGTATTAACCAATATCTTTAGATTCCAAGTCAAGAGCTATGTGTTAACGAGCCTTAAGGATGGCCCCTAATGCTTCCCAGTATCTACACCTTGTTGTGAATTGTACTAGGGTTGGTTTATTTAATGAATCAAATATGGCAGAAGGGATGGTATATCACTTCTGAGCTTAAATTTTAAGAGAGTATTGCTTCCAACTTGCTCTTTGTCAAAAATGTGTTGATGAACATACTGATAGAGTGGAATCACACCCTTTCAGTAACGTGATCCTTTGCATCTAAAAGATTTAAAAGAAAAAAGTGTTCTATTCCTATTTTCAGAATATCAGTGATCTTATATAATTCATGGTGTCTAAGATACATGGCAGGTACTAACGTTAGGGTCAATCTCTATAAAAACTGTATAGATTTACATTGTGTAATTACTCATATTTATTGTCCTTTCTCCAAGTAATTCTGGCTTCTTGCACTAGTCTATATAAGTTAAAGACTATTAGTACTGGGTTTTTGGTGAGTGAAAATGAGGAAATATATGTAAAGCATTTCAAACAGTGCCTGGAATTTTGTAATTACTCTATACATGCCACTTCCTGTATTATGTCCCTCTTATCATCCTAAAAAATAGGGGTATTATTGAGATCTCACCCTGTCATTGTGATCCTCACCTTGAATCCAGAGTTTATGGCCCAGAATATACCCTCTGAATTATTACTATGATCTTGTTTCTTAAGGTATTCTACTGAACGCCCTAGATTTGAGGTCCATTCCTTTGCCAGCATCAATTTATTAGATAATATTCAAGTTTAAATATAGCCTATGTATTAGCCAAGAGATCATTTCAAAGCATTTTAACATAAAAAGGAAATTTAAGTAATTGTTGGTCCTTTTATGAGACAAGGAAATACTAGTTAATTTAAGGGCTATAGTGTCGATTAACCTAAGAGAGTAATAGAGACGAAACATTAGCAAACTAGGTTTGAATGCAGACTCTGCCATGTAAGCAAGAAGTCCAGGTTGCACCGCCAATATAGATTTTGGCAATATATATCCTGTCTTTAAAAACAGATTTCCCTTATTGTAAACAAATACTTTAACATTATAATAATTTAATCAGAAAGAATCAAAATTATAAAGCCACTAAAAAGTCATAGAAATCTTTATACTGATCTTGGAAATAATCTTTGTAGTGATTGGCCTGTATACATAATATATTTCATCCAATCTAAGATACCATCAATTGTAAGATGCTCCATTATGTTATGAACCATTAAGAAAGGAAAAAAAATATGCTGCCAAATCAAACTATGACAAAATGCTAGCCTATGATATATTTTTATTTTTATGCATTGAAAGGGCTTTTTCTAGACATTTAACAAATTCTTTAATCATATATCCCACTTGTACATGCAGAAAAAACAAAATGAGTAAAACAACTGGATAAGATATTTGTAAATTGTCTTTACATGAAATGCTGGCTCTATTGAATTCCTTTTGTCTCACAGGGGCCGATAATATCTGCTCTGACTATAAGAGCATAGATGATGCCATGTTAAAAGAGGGTTCTGTTGTCTTCTCCGAGATCTTCCTTTAAGCTACTGACACCTATTCTGCAAGTTTTGGTGTACATACACAGGCAATTGCAAAGAAATCAGTTTTGCTCTCTCACCAACAAAAATGATAAGATCCACTCCAATTTCAGAGATGTTAGGACATCAAGGCAATGTGAGCATCATTTAGTGTCCCGTCAGGAAACAGAACTGGCAGGAAACTCAACAGAAATAAATTAATAGAGAACTGCTTAGAAAAATGTTAGCTAAAAAGACAAACAGGTAGGAACTAGGAAGCCAGTCGGCCAGAAGCCTGGGGTATAGAGTTTGCAGGGTCACCAGAGGAATGGATGTGTGGGGTATGGATATGAGAGCCAACAGAGAAAGGACCAGCAAAATAAACATTCTAGAATTGATGAAATATGGTATTTCTCTATCACTATCCTTCTTTCTAGAATGAACCATATAATGTAGCACATAATGCATGCACTTTTATAACCCAGTTTTTATATTTATAATGTATCTTGTATGTATATGTCTGTCATTGTAGCTCTATTTGTCTGTTTTTGGTTGCATTGACTACTGCATTGTTTAGATAATATTTATTAAATAGACTCATAAAAATGTTTGCATTTCTATGTAGCTCTATAAATATTTATTCATTTTTTGTTTTCTTTGCATAATACACATTTTTGTTGCCTCCCCCTTAAAAATACAAGCCCCTCAGATGCTTTTATATTTCTTGCATTTTTCTAGTAAAGATAATTTCTATTGAATCATTTTTGCATCTTACTATCAAACCTTAGCAAATATGTATTTATTAAACTAGAATTGGTTAGAATAATAAAATAGACATTGAAATTATAATTTTTCTTAAGGAGGCTGTTTGTTGTAGAAAGCTCATGTTTGCACTGTAGAGTCATGTGGATGTTTCCCTGTATTCTGTAATTCCACATGTTGACTACTGATTAGTTATTTTGGTGAATTACTTAAATTTCAGTTTTTCCAGCCACTAAGTGGGGATAATAATTCCACTTCTTAATATATTGTGAAACTATATAAAATATAGCTAGCACATAGCATACACTCAGTGTCATCCCCATCTCTCCAGCATCAATCTTAAACAATCCTATGCAATTTCCCTATTTTATGTTCGAGAAATGACATACTTCCAACTAATTTACTCCCAGTGACTTCAGGCCTCATTCCCAGTTACTAAAATTTAAAGATCTGCCTAGGAAGAAACCCCCAGAAAAAATACAGTCTACAAAAGAAATAATGGGATCTATAGAAGTTGATTTGTTCAATGCAGCTGAATTGTCAACTCCTGCTTCATGTGATAGTAAGATTCAATGATACAGTCTGACTACTGTTTTGTTTTGATTTTGATAATGCAGGGCCCTGGAACTGGGGAGAGGAAGTGATTATTCATAAGTACTTCTTTAGTGCATGCATATTAAACCAGTCACCCATTCTTTCATCCAGTTATTTATCCATTCATTCATTAATTTAACAAATACTGATTTAGTGCTTACTAGTGCAAGATACTGGGTGGTGAGAATACAATAGAAAATGAGAGGGAGAGAGGTGGGGAGAGAAATTCACTCACAAGAATGGCAGCTATTAAATAATTATACAAAAGTATAGGGATGTAATTCCTGAAAAAAAGCTATGTAAAGGTAAATAATATAACTAGAAATTATATTTCTATAATTTCTAGAAATTATAATTTCTAGAACCCTGGTTTAGTTAATGAATTTAAGAAAGGGTTTCTGGAAAAGTGACATTTAAGCATAGGCCTGAAAGATTAGAAATAACAAAAAAGAATGGAGTAAGAGTTTGGCTGAAAGAATTAGCTAACTTGTTCATTTTTTCAAACACTAAATTATAGTCCTATTAACTTAATAGATATCCCATCTAAAATGCTGAGTAAACTCTGTTCTAAGTAATCTTGGCTTTTGCTATCAACTTTTCTATTTGAAGAGTAGCCTAGGTTAAAGTATGATGATTTTATTACTGAACTCATAATATTCCTCATTTTGTGGAAATTTATGTTAAGAATAATTTTAGATCATGTGGAACTTTTATTGATTTTGTCCTTTATTCAGTGACCTGGACTCAATTATGGCTGCATATATGTGTACTATTTGATTAAAAGTAACCAAAATTCAAAATAATTTAATAAAGAAAGGAATTTATTGACCCATATAAAACAAAAGTCTATATTTAGACATTATTCTTGACTGGATAGATCTAAGTAATTAAAAATGTTCTCAGAATACTCTCTAAATTTATCTCATACTTTACAATACCTGGGAGGAGAGCTATTTGGAATCAACATAGATACATTATTGATTTTTACACAATACTTGTATTTTAATACTTCTTTAAAAATTCAAGTATTGTAGGAAAAATCTCAACTTACTACCACTTTTGCTTGAACTGGAAACCTGTCCTTTATAGAGAGAAAAGAAAGATACACATTCTCTTTTATGCAATTGACAGAAATGTATTTCTTAAACTCTGAGCCAACTGAATTGATTATGTAATTAATGTCAGAAAGAATGACTTTAGATCAGCTACTCCTAAAACAAAGGCATATTTTGGCTTTGGTACATGTCTTCCAACAGTTAATGGCTTTGTCTTCAGCAATTGACATGCATAATAGAATATGCACTATGAGCTTTTATTATTAAATATTTGTGGGTAGTTTACACATTCACACACAAATACATTTTTTTTAAACAGGAAGTGTGATTAAAATGGGCCACACATATTTTCTAAACTAATATTCTTGTTGCCATCATTTTTGCTACAGACCTTTAAAACTTTCACTATCTATGTTTTTGCTTGATTGATGGTACGATTTTCCAATAATCCCTGTGGAGACTCTAGGGCCTCCATGCCTAGATTTTTCTATGTCCTACCTCAGAGGGGTTTGTGTGTGTGTGTGTGTGTG
>NW_017732232.1:558476-561139 GCF_001890085.2 Hipposideros armiger
TGTGTGTGTGTGTGTGTGTGTGTGTGTGTGTATCTAAGCTTTGTCTTTTTTAGTAAAATTGTGGTCATTTATAAAGACCCTAGTTTGATTTCTTTTAGTTTTTGCCACTGGCATTTGTAAAAAGTTAACAATAGATATTGCTTCTTTTGTTCCTGGTTGGTATAAATGGGCTGCTGAATATTATCTTATTGTATTGTGAAAGGATATACTAATGAATAGAAAAAAAGTAAAAAGGGGAATTGATTTTTCTTTTCATATCTTATGTAGGACTACCCAATCTACAATGCCATCTGTAAAATAATCATTTGAACATACTTTTTAGTGGGTAAGATGAAAGCCCAAGCGTTGGGCATAGAATATCTAATAAGTAAACCCTAGAGATCTGCTGTAAACCATTCCTTCCCAGCCACATACTAATGGTGCAGAAATGAAAACACTGAGGGTTAACCAAGAGAAAAGGAGGAGAGTTCTATTTACATTACACTAAACCCTAGCATCAATAGATTAGTAAAATTTTAAAAAGCACCATTGTATATGCATATTTTTAACCTCACCAAAAGCTACTACAACTCTCTTCTTTGGGTAGCCTGTATACCCAAGAGTATGCTGTGTCCTCAGACAAAGTTAAGAGGCTTCCCTCATCACATATGTAATCCCAGCCTAGGCCTAGGCTCAATTCTGGGCCTGGTACATGGGAATTACTCAGTAAATACTTGTAGAATATTTGATAACACTATAAAGAAAAACAAAAAGGCCCCGCACAGTGGACCTGTGAACCCAAAACAGCTGTCAGGAAAGAAAAATAAAGTGTCCAGGTTGACAAAAACCACGTTTGCTGGAATAAAAGAAAATGGCTGTCTGGTAGCTCCTAGTCAGAGAACTGATATGCTCTTCTCTCTTTCACATTATGGATGCTTCAATACTTGCTAGGAGATGTGTTTGCTCATTGTTCTACTCATCTTCTGCTAGGAATAGCAGAGGTAGGCTGATCCTTATAGGAAGAGAAAATGTGAGCATCACTTCCTTCACACGTTTGCAGGGAATTGCTAAACTGTAAAGACTTGACTCTTGATACACGAAGTGAAAAACATGTGATAGTTTTGCTAAGGGCTGCTTAACATAGCCGGAGGGACAAATGCTTCAAGTAGTCAGCAAGGAGGCAGCGGAAAATGGAACTAAGAAACTTCAGACTGAAGATTCTAGTGAACTTGAGAGTGAATATTTGAAAGTAGTTATTAGGAGCTATATTCTAATTTTGGAGAAACTCAGTGTTACTGTATAAGATAGTCTCCTAAATAACATAAAGATGTTAGAGGTATGCATTCAGGGATATGGAATCAAATCAAAGAAAAAAAAGGCCTGCTTCTAGGTTCTTCTACTGACTTCCTTTCAGAGTGTTTGGGCACTAAGCCCTTTGGTTAATTTCTTCATGTCTCTTCATTACTTTATCTGTCAGGATTTGGCCTGAGAAATGCAGTCACTATAAGTGATGTAGAATAAAGATTTACTCTAGAGACAGTCACCTCACACAGTTGTGGAAGCTGGTGCAGAAGTCTCCACAAGGCTGTTGCTGTGCATTTGTGCTAGGCCTGCCTCAAGTCTCAAAAAGTCAACTAGGTCAGTAGTCTGGGAAGAAAGCTGGATCTGTAGTAGGGAAGAACAGAGATAAATTGGAAGCTATGAGGACAAACTGCAACCCATGAGGCCGAATGCACATCTGTCTTTTACCACTACCAAATTGATGATGCCCACAACCTGCAGGAGAAGCTGGTGCCATTTGCCACAGAACTGAATACAAAACTTAAAGTCCATGGTTAGCCTGAAGTTCTTCAGTAATAGGATTTTATCAGCTTTCTCCCACCCTTTCCCATGCACTTTTCAACTTTCTATAGAGCATTAAAACATTCTCCAAAAGATTTTTTTAAAAAGCTACTAAATCATCATCTGAAATGGAATCACAGTTATATTCAAGAAGCAGCACCCTTTCTGAAAGGTTTTCCAGACTAGAAATGGGTTTCCAAGAGGATGATACTCAATACAGTGAAATAGGATCTTTCTCTTAAATTTTCAGGGTCTGTGTGCCACACTGGTAACATTAAAATCTGAAGCTGATGTTGAATAATATTGTATGTCAACTATAATTATGTATACATATAGGCATGGAATGTGGAATAGAGGGTGGAAATGGAGTCAATGGAATTGTAATAGGTAAGTATGACATTGGAGTGGGGGGTCGTGGAGGGGGGAGGTGGGTTGTAACTTTGTGAGGGGTGAAAAGGATAACTATTGCATTGTTTTGTATACCTGAAACTAATAATAATAAAATAAACAAAAACAAGGAAGATTCATTGGTCACATGAAAAAGGTGACTCTTGCCATCCCTGCTCCTTCAGAATTAATGCTGTATGTTGTAGCAATTTCTACAAAGGCCATGTCTACCGGATTAATCCCCGATCACATGAAGACCATCCATTCAGAGTCTTCCCGATGACCTGTGTTGTAACACTATGATGTTCAGGAATTGAGTGCCAGCTGACACAACGACTGGCTGAGCAATGCAGCTTTCATGTGCATAGTCGTAATGCTAGTTTAATTTTTCCTGTTGAGAGGAATGCCTGAGGCTGGCTCTTTAAAAATAACCAGTTTAGAATAAAGCAGCCATA
>NW_017732232.1:564549-565563 GCF_001890085.2 Hipposideros armiger
CACAGTAAATACAACTTAAGTTAGATGAAACCCTCTGAATCAAGTCTTGAAATGAAAAAAAAATCATATATAGAGACAGACCATTTTAAGTCCCCTATGACTTAGTGCAGCATGTTTTTCTGAATTTACTATGAATAAGGAGATTTGTAAAAAAGCAAAGCTTGCACCTAATGTTCTATAGTTTACTTTGGTATTTTCCTTTGAGGAATGTGCACTTCATACTGATATGCTGAATTACTATTCCCCTTGTACTCCATTCATATTCAGACTTTGAGGTTTTCTTGATAATTAAATATTTCCCTAAGTTATGAAATGCTTAAACTAAAAATTATTAATCAGATGTTTTTAAAAACAACTTGTGAGAAATAACAAGTATGAAGAAATCCCTTGGGTCAGAAATGAAAAAAAAAAAAAGAAAAGCATGGATCAAATTGTATAGCACCTCTTTGACAGTTTGACATGAGGCCAGAAGCAATAGTTTACACTAAATGTTGTTTTTAAAATGCAACCTTTAGTGTTATTTGATTTTTTTTCCCCCAGGCAAACTAAGATGTGATATTTAATAATCCCTTCTGACAATTTTATAAAAATGGGCTGCCATGCTTAATTGATGATGGGCCCCTTCATCTGCCACCTCCAGGCATTTGCTGTAAGTTATTGATAGAGAGTTCACAGCCTCTATCCATCAGATCTTTGACTGCATCTGTGTTATTAACCTTTGGGTTGATCTGAGAGTGGCATCGCCCCAACTAACTGGCTGTCATGTCAGGCTGGCAGCTGGGCTTTACATGTTCTCTTTCACTTTCACTTTGTCTCCCAAGATCATCTGAACAGATAGAGACAAAACGATGTAGCCAATTACCTTGTAATTTCTAGATGCCCAACTTTTCTCCTGAGATAGTACCAGGAGGAAATAAAGTTCTAAAAGGTATGAGTACATCATACACTAGAAACATAATAGTGGAAAGTCTTGGAGCCATAGGGACCCAGATTCTAATTTCAGCTCCAACTCTA
>NW_017732232.1:566933-567928 GCF_001890085.2 Hipposideros armiger
AATATATTATTATTTTTAAATAATTAATGTCTCACTCTGTTTAGAACTTGTAAGATACATGTAATGCCCAGTATCATTCCATTTATCTTCATATTTATTATCCTTTATGGATATTTGGATGAGTTTTTAATGTATATAAAGTTTATAGGGTAGGTGCTGAACACATATTGAAATACATAGTTTCTCTCCTTTCATTACATTCTACATTAGATATAAAATATAATGGCTTTGTAGCTTACAAATATTAACTCACTGGCCTTCCCATTCTTTTGAGGAACTGCGACTCCCCCCCCACATTCTAACCATGTGGCCTGAAGGGAACTGTTGGGATCTTGCCTCTTTATTCACAGTCCTTAAATGGGCTTGTAAATTTATCCCTGGGATTTCTAAAATATTGATGAGAGTGAGGTAGTCTTTTCCCTCTGGCTTCAATGTTTTGGAAATGTGAAAACTTAAGATTTCTGCAGCTCTGTCTACTGCCACACAGGAAGAGTTGTGGTAACATTTGATTTATTTGTTCTAAATGTGCAAGGCAAGCTTCATCCTAGCTTTTCTTGTGACTCGTGTCTGTGAATCAAAATAATTCTCCTCAATTAAGGAGAACTAAAGTGGGTTTCTTTCACTTGCTGTGAAAATAATCCTTGACTAAGAAGACTCTTTGCCTCAAAGCCCTATGTCTCCCATGGGCTATTGCTGGAATGAAGAAGATCAATATGTCCGAATTCTCTGCCAGATCAAATCAGCAAGTGCTGTGCCTTAAAGCAAGATAGTTGATCTCTAGGACACATTTGCCCTCAAGGGGTTTGCCATTGGGGTGACGAGAAATAATAGGAACAAATAACAAGTAAATAGTTAAATAGAAATACAAGCTTTAACTGAGAAAAGCAATAATAATAAAAAAATCTATGACAAGAAAGTAGAGTAGTATCACAATTTCCTATGGAACTTGAGGACCAGGGCAATAAGAAAAGCAAGAAATATCCTAAATCATTAGG
>NW_017732232.1:571640-573551 GCF_001890085.2 Hipposideros armiger
TGGAGATGCAGCAGACATGTGACTGTTAAAGCAAATTTGAAGAAGGCAACCAACAGACTGAGGATGGAAGAGCAGAAGAATGTCAAAAGAATGATCAAAAGAATGTTCTGGATGACCAAATCAGCCCTGAACTCATTCTTCTGGATTTTTTGTTATAATATCTTTTTGTTAAATATACAATAACTGCTTTCTACCATTCAAACAAACTCTTGTTAAATTTTCATTTATTTATAACTAAAATCATTCTAAGTAATACACAAATGTACCTCAAAGAATTATGAAGATTAAATCGAATGAGATAAAGTAACTAGTATAGAAACCAGTAGAGCAAGCTTTAACAATAAAAATGCTGCTGCCACTGCTGCTAATGGGGAATATCCCAGATGCAAGCGCCTGATGTTCTGTTAGATAAGAGCCTATATCACAGGTCAGAGGATTAATGGTGGGAGTGTTTGTGAAGGAGGCTTGTTGAAGCAAGGGGACAGAAATGAGGGGACATATTGGTCAATGGCAGGAACATTAGGGTGAAAGGCAAAATGGATAAAATTTTAACTAGAGCAGTTGTTCTGAAATGGGAGCCCTTTATATTCAACAATTATTTAGAACCTCAAAAAGCTTTGTTTATGTGAGTTACCTGTATCAATATTTACTGCGTTACATTTAAAACTGAGTAATTTAAAAATATTTATTTATTACTTCATTTTAACTTTACTACATTTTATTACATTTTACTACATTTTATTTTATTGAAAAACACATTTTATATAAAATTGATATTTCCAAAAAAAAATGAGAAAAATGTCATTGTTTAANACTGAGCATGGACATGTGATGTAGCCTGAATGCAAAAGTGAAACATATAGCTTTCCAGACAAGAAATGATGAGATAAATGTGTGCCATTTCTTGTCCGCATAACTGTGTGATTTATTTCATTTCTGCCTTCATGTTTTACTAGTTGTGGCTTTTCAATATATAATTGAGTTTATACAATAGGAAAGCAGAAACATTTTCATTACCATCAAGGTCTAGTATATGTATTTTTCAGTGCAACAATTATGTTCTTACTGTTAAACTACTGAGAAAAATAATGTGTCGACTTTTTTCAATTTGATCAGCAATTGATTACCCAAAATAAAAATTGGCAGAAATTCACTTGTGTGTACACACATGCATGGCTCAATTGTCTAAAAATAATATGCACATGGATTCCTGATTATGGAACTCGCTTTCTGACTAAATCTCTCATCCTATAAATTTCTATATTTATCTAAGCTTTCCACAGTCTCCTTTCTGCCCTCCATATAGTTACTACCTTGGAGAACCCAACTATTCAAATGTTGGGAGATAGCATTTTGTGATAAAGAGAAAGGTAGCTAATGTTATCTAAATGTTTTGATTCTTGATATGTATGATATAAGAGCAAATAAAAATCTAAAATAAGAGCCTTAATTCTCCCTGTGAAAAATAAGGGAAGAGATGGCCTACCCTTCCTTTCCTTAGATATTTACTTTACAAACCTTGCAATTGTAAATTTTTTTTTCTGTCTCTTTGAACTGTATGCAAATCTTTTTAAAGGCTAAATAAGCCTGTTGACAGTTTTACAATCCAGACATATCTTTCTCTAGGACTTGAGAACCATCTCTTTAAATGTGATCATCAAGAAAGGCAGCACCCCTATCTCCCAGTTTCTGTACTCAAGTAGGAGTCCAACCTTGGCCAAGTTGCAAAACTACCTCCTGTCATAAAGGTAAGAATTTAATTTGCCTTAGGGTAAATCCAATTAACTAACACAATGGGTCATCTCAATTATCAGGTGAATTTAGAATACACTGTGTGTGACAAATGGTGCTATCAAGTCCTCTTACTTGAACAATAGTTATCATCCTGTACCTTGACAACATACATACCTA
>NW_017732232.1:577446-580757 GCF_001890085.2 Hipposideros armiger
ACAAACTGATGGTTGCTAGAGGGGAAGGGCTGGAGGGATGGGTGAAAAAGGTGAAGGGAAATGTAGTTAATAATAGTGTGATAACTTTCGACAGTGACATATGGTTACTAGACTTTAGTGGGGTGAGCACATCATAAGATATATAAATGTCAAATCACTATTTTATATACCTGAAAATAATACAATGTTGTATGCCAACTTACTCTAATAAACAAAATCAACAACAAAAAGCAGATGGTTTTCAGAGTTCACTTATAGTTTGGTTGGTTGCTATCAGGGATACATTTTCACATGTATTCAATGTTAGAAATCATAATTTGGTTCCAAGTATGGTCTAAAATAGAACTAAAGATACCACATAGTAAGTTGAACTATGTTTGTGTTTTCTTATTTATTTTTTAAAGTTTTCTTTTTTCTCTACACTAAAACATTTATATTTTAAAACCTTTGTTCTGCAAGCTATATTTCAATTTCAATATGTAAGGGACTGTGCACTTTACCAACTTTACCAACTGAGACAAACAGTCCCAGGAAGAATCAGGTAGAAAATTATCAATATTTCTTAGAATTTCCATATGCATTTATGCAAAAGTTTTCTGGCCATAAAATCCTTCAAATAAACTAGGCTTTCAGGTAAGTCAGAATAAATTTACTCTGTGGTTTATATCATAGACTTGTAAGAGAAAATAAATGCAGTCTGCATACCAGCATGGCACAATGGATGGAAAATGTTATGTAAAAATAATAAACGGAGAAGCATTTCTTCTATGTAAATGATCAAAAGATTCATCCATTGACAGCCACAATTTGTCTCCAAACCTGAGGATTAAAATTAGAACAATCTTCTAAAAGAGGACTACTGAAAAAAATATATAAATTAGCAAGACAATTTCTTTTAACCAACTGTGCATGAAGCTTGTTTTGATTCATTCTGGACATTAAAACAAAACAAAACAAAAAACAGGTGAAAAACTTATATAAAATTTTGTGGTATTTCATTTGCATTCTTTTTCCTTCTTCCAAATTTGTAGCTTTATTATTGTATACTTTGTCATACTTATAACGTAAATGCAAAGCATAGTGACTTTTATTATTTATAAACTTTTCAGCATAGTAATCTTGGGGAACTACTTTCATACAATATTTGACATTAAATTGGAGAACAACAACACTTTCTGACATAAAAATAGTGTCAATGGAGTACAGACTGAAATACAAAGGGCAAAATTTCCCAGAAGCTATGAAGGATTAAAAAATATCTCAGGTTCATGGCATTCTCTTTGACATCATATTGCTTTGAATTGCTCAAAGTTTCTTTTGAAACTTAGAAAAAAAAGTTTCAATCCATTATTTCATGATGACCAACATCTGTAGGACTTACTGTATTAAATGATCAATAGAAGCCATATTTAAAAGCAGAAAAATGATGTTGTATATCTGTATTTTATATGTTGTGACAATTTTTCTCAACAAAAAGTTCTTTTGTACTTTTATAAATGGGAACTATTTGTTTCACAATCAAAAGTATTCTCTCAAGTCATATTTAAGGAAGCCAATATTTCTGGCTACAACACTCAGCTTTAAAACGGATGTTTTTCAGAGTTTACTTATAGCTTGAATTGTTGCTATCAGGAATACATTTTTACATGTATTCGGTATTAGAAATCATGATTTGGTTCCAAGTAGATCCTGAAACAGAACTAAAGATATCAAATAATAAATTGAAATATATTTTCAATGGTAAATATTTTGGAATTATAATTTAGGATTCCAGAATCCATTTATCTATTTTCTTTCCTCTCTCTTGCCGCACATGTTACAAAAAGGAGCATAGCATCCATGAAAGGATAAGGGTTTTGGATCAAAAACATCTAGGTTTAAGCTGGGTTTATTTTTGGCAAGTACCTTGCCATCACTGAGCTGTGTTTATCCTTTCTGTAAAGCAGGGATAATGATACTGTGCCATTGTTGAGAGACACTACTCCATAATTTTTTTCACATGTGTGCATGGTCTGGGCGTTCTGAACAAAACTCAGTGGAAAACTTTGTTAAAGGATAATTAATAGCAAACACACTTTGAAATCTTTTTGTTTTTCTTTTTAAGANCTAAACTGTAATGAGTTGACAGGTGTTTGGAGGGGTAACGCAAATCTACAGTCAATATAACTAAATATCTTTTTGGATAAGCGTTGTCAATAACAGGCTAGGTAATAACAGGCTAGGTAAAGGAGACTTTAATATTCGTTAAAAGAGATCCTTCTGTAGTTGTGAGTTCCTGGAACACAGGTGCATGCTTATTAATATCATTGTTGGTGGCAAAGAAGCGGGAGATAGAAGAAACAGGAAAAGGAAGATCTGAAGGTCAGTGAGAAAGCAGGGTTGGAACTGGTCTTGTTTTGGTTCACAGTTTCCTCTATTATAATAGATAGCAGATGCAGATCTATTTGTAGGTCTGTTGGAAGGTTGGGAGGATCTTGGTTGATGATGACTTTTCTGTCTCTGAGGCACAGAGATGAGATTGATGTATTTGTCGTAAGCGCTGCAATGGCTGATGCTGAGCCAATTGCATGTCTGCACAAGCAGAGATGGGGCCTTACACGCTTTCAGAGTTATCATTTTGCCTTGTCATTTGCATGCCCAGCTACTAATTCTGAAGTATGTTCATTATACCCAGTTGCCTAGGACAGATGGTTTTTCATCCCTCGTTAACATTGCCTAGCAAACTCTCCCCATACGGACAACCCTGGAGTTGATCACAGAGAAACAGCACATTCTCTTGTCTTCCTCTTGGTGAGATTTTATTTGGGGTCCTCAGTTTCTTTCCTCTGTCTGGACCACCAAAGGCTTTAAAAAGGAGATGAATTCTGGACCCCTTTTCTTCCCAATGTTCTATATCAGTTGAGATTCAATCAGGAAGCTGGAAATAATTTCAGGTATTTCAAACAAAATATAGCTCATTAGAGGGGATTTAAAAACCTGGGAAAGAAAAAACTACAGAGGCCACACTACCATTTAGGAAATCAGGAAATGCTCAAAATTATAGGACCCCACTGTGATTGCTTTTACTGTCCATCGCACTGAAGCAGGTGATTCTTTAGAGGACACCAGGAAGCTGCCGAAAAAAACTTGATGCTGAAGCCTTGGTGATTGCCAGCCACAGCCATGAGAAGAATAATTGTTTGTTTTTCCTATGCCTTCCAAATTTACACTAGTTCTTCTGAGTGGCAGATTCTAACCTAGGACCTGGAAGAAATTCTTGAAAATGTGGTGGTCCCCAGGCTTTCAGCTTCTATGATAAAAGGAGAACATAG
>NW_017732232.1:585192-633110 GCF_001890085.2 Hipposideros armiger
TACCATACGGTATTTGGAAAATATTGCTTAAGTGAGATATGCATATCTTCCAAAACTTGACAAATTTATTATCAAATTTGTTAACATCACTGCTGTTCTCAACAGAATATTATTTAAGTATTGGGAAACTGTCAGATTCATGGTGGCAGACCTACATTTTCCAAAATTCTAATGTTCCCCTGAAAGCTTGAAATTTATCATTGAACAAATATTGTCGGTTGTTTTCCTTGAAGTGACAGGTTCACTTCATTAATTAAACAAAATGTCTGTCAAAACATGTCTTAATAATTACAGTATATCTGTCAGTTGTGTCTTCAAGTAAAAAAGATGTTCCACTACAAAGGCAGCCAACTGAGCATGCGTCTAGAAACCTACACAAGTGCTTTTACTTGAGATAGCCATCCTCCTTCAGAATGTAGCAGAAGTGTGGCATCTCTATCTCCTACTTTGTCATATAGACTATTCAAGAGGTATTTATGCAACGGTTTAGTTTCATTAAATTAATAATGTACTGCTTTGTCAAGAACACTGTTATGTGAAATTCAATGTTTTTCTCTTCAAAAAAATGTTGACTCCGTGGCAAGGAAAAACACAAGGACTACTAGACTACTGATATAACTTAGTGCTGCTACCTTAATTCATGTTATGGTGACAGCGGTTTTACCATTATTGTTTTTTGCACCATCAATGTATATGTCAACCCAGTGAAAAAGACACATTATGTCTTAGTATTATTATGAAATAGTTTTGATTTCATTGACTCCTGAAAGGATCTTACAGGCTGCTTTTTGTTTGTTTGTTTGATTTTTGGCCCCACAGACCATACGTGGAGAAAAATTGAGTTAGGAAACAAGCGGGTAGGAGGCAAATGTATCTGTGTAACTCAAATCTCCCTAATGTACTGACATATGCTAGTAGAATCAAGACCTCACATCAAACCCATCAAAAGAGAGGGCTATTTATCTTGGTTCATCGACCATCCACCCCAGTAATCCCCAGTTCTTGTTCCCAATGGTAGATATTGTGATCTAGCCATCTTCCATTTGGACGGATGTTGTTGGAACAGGTGTGATGATTGTGAATCTTTATTGATTCATGATATATGGGTCTCCTGCTGCAGTTGAAGAGAGAAACTGAGGAGTTTGGGGTTTTTATCAAGCCATCCAGGCCGAGTGTTTACTGCAGCAGATTCAGGTTGTTAGCAGAGCTTCCTCTATTCTTGTGTGTTAATGTTCCTTTTCTGTCCTCAGATACAGGGGTCTGCTACATATTTTTCCTTCTCCCCAAATCTGTTACATTAGCAGCAGGTAGGCTCAATTTTGAATCATTTACTTATTAACACCTGCTTTATAGAGACAGGGGACGATTCTTGTTGACTCAACTATTGTATCTTGCTTATTGAGATAAAGTTCAGTAGCACCTAAAGCTAAAACATTTTTGTGGTCAGCAGTTACCGACTGGAACAGAGTTATTACTTTTATGTACTTATCACAGTACTTTTAGTTCATGAACTGTTGACATTTGTTTTTCTAATCCCAAGTTGAAAAAATCTTACACAAAACTACAAGAACTCTGCTTGGTATGGCAAATAAATGTAAGACTTACTTTCTAGAGGCTAGAAAATGCCTCTTTATCCAAAGCATGATGCTCTTTAATGATATATTCCAACCTTTGTATACTCCTAATAATACTGAGACATTAATTTTTACACTGATTTCAATGTTTATTGTATTTTTGTATTTCCAACTATTTCATTTTACTCTCCTCTACCATTATTTGTTGCTATGATTGTACTTTAATGATCCCTATAAACAATTGTAAGTTATTTTTGAAACATGGTATTATATAAGAAAATATACAGATCTAACATTGACTGCTCATCTGCTAGTCTGTTTAAATTTTTATTTTATCCCAATTTTTCCTCTGATGGTAATTTTAAATGGCACAAAGAGTCTAATTGCATGTCTCTCACAATATGTGACCCCTGAAACTGAAACAAGCAATGGTATTTGGGGGATAATTGATTGAACAGACAATGAAAATATGAAATAGTACTACAAGGAGTCCTCAGGAATTACAACCCATGGGACATGAAATCCTCCTGCCTACCAGTCACATAATGATTTTTCTTTCATGTGAGAATTAGTAGAGAGCATTAATACATTTAGGCAACTGGTCCTAATAATATAGGCTGAACGCAGTGTATGAAAAGAACATCTGCATTTTGTACAAGAAAGAATAAATAATGCTTTTAAGGAACATACATTTTCTTGGAGATTCAGATATCTACTTACAAGATTCCATGATTTAATGAAAACTGTCATTGTGCATGACTAAATTTTAATGTTAAAACATTTCAGCTTCAGAAAAAACATGATGTGCAAGCATAAGCAACACCCGGAACAGTTTCGAGTCTCCTTTCCTGTGTCTTCTTTCTTGTATTCCCTTTCCTGTATCTTCTACATTGTCAGTCTCATTACTCAGTAAGTGGTTCCTAGGATGTAGTGACTGCGGAATGAGGCCTGGAATCTGAGAGAGGAAAAAGCAACTGACATAAGACAAAAATAGCGAATCCCTCTAAAGGGTATAAGAGTGTTTTGTAGGTTGTCGTTCAGACATGACCAACTCATTTAAAGAAATCATATGTAAATCTGGGAGTGTCTGAAATGGATTGACCTCACACAGAATGTAACCTTTTCCTTCTGTTTTTATCTTCTTTCAAGGAACTGATACTATTTAATGTGAAATTAACAGAGCATCCTCATTCTTACTTCATTCTTTCAGGATATGCTATATTGAGGAAAAACTAAAATGTATAAGATATAGCAGATTCTTACATGATGATAGGAGTAATGATGGTTTTGTCCTTAGTGCTGCTATTGTACAGAATGGCCTTACAGCCTATATAGATGAGTTGGAACAGATATTCCACTGACATGTGATTCTCTCCTGACTTGCTAGAATAAAAAGTGGCCCCTCTTCCCACCCATGGTACAGGGAATTTTTCATAATTTTGATTTTCTCAGATGTCAAATGATCAAGAAAAAAACCCCAGATACTAAAAAGTTAGTCTTAAAATGTATGATGCTCTAAGCCCATGATTAACTGCTATAATACAGTTCTAATTTGTTACATTAAGGTTCCTTTTAGATGTCAGATTATTGGATTTTTTTCAACAACCTTATATAGAGATATATCAAATCATAACATGCACCCATTTTAAATGTATTACTCAACAATTTTTAGTAAAGTTAAAGAGTTGTAGAGCCATCGTCACAATCCAGCTTTAGAACCTTTCCATAAACCCAAAAAGTTTCCCTGTCCACATTTTTAGAAAATCCTCATTGCCACTCTCATCCCTAGGCAACTCCTAATCTACATTTTGTCTCTAAAGATTTGTCCTTCCAGACCATTCATATTCATGGCGTAATACACTGTGTAGTATTGCATCTTACTTTGGTTTAGCTTAATGGTTCTGAGGTTCTTCCATGTTGCAGCATGTATCAGTAGTTTGTCCCTTTTTTATTGTTGAATAATATTCATTTGTATGGATATACCACATTTTGTTCAGACATTCATCAGTTGACGGGCACTTAAATTATTTCCACTTTTTGGCTACTATGAATAATGCTACTATGAACATTCACGTGCAAGCCATTGCGTGGGGGGAGATACCTAAAAATGGAATTGCTGGACTGTATGATAAATTTATGTTTAAATTTCTAAGAAACTGGCAAGAGGTTTTCCAAAGTAACTGCACCATTTTACATTCCTACTAGTAATGTAAGAGGGCTCCAGTTTTGTACCTCCTTGCCAACACTCATTATTGTACTTGTATGTCTTTTTTATTATGGCCATTCAAATAGGTGTGAAATGACAACTCACTGCTGCTTAACGTTTCTCAAATGACTAATGAGGATGAGCATCTTTTCATGTGTTTATTACACATTCAAAAATCTTCTTTGTTTAAATGACAATTAAAATCTTAATTGTCAATAACTCTGAATGTTGACAGTAAAGTACGGGACCTTATTGAACTTGTTTTTTAAAGCTACTTGATAGTCAGCCTCACAGGCTTTTCATAGTAAAATGCTACTTTGCTCTACAGTGACATAAGCGAAACTTTCTATTGTTAATATGATAGCATATGCTCTCTTTTGCTTACCCCAATTAGAGAGAGAAACCTAATTTCCCACTTCACATATTCCCCTGCAGGACTCTGATGTACTACTGAGCAGGATTAAAATTTAGAGGCAAAAGTCATGGATTCATTTTCAAAAACTGGAATAGAGTACCACAGAGAGTTCAGCACCACATGGTGATTCTTGTATTGGTCATTCCCAGCCCTGGGAAATCTAAATTGAGATTATTTTTGCATAGACTTACCTGATGACCTCCATGACTTGACCCACTGCCTGGCTAGACCTGTAATAACTACAAGGCTTGCACACATAAACTTGAGGACTTGAACCTGGATACTCCACTCCAGATTTCTGCACACCAGTCTGATTGCCATAAATCAGACAAGAACGTATTAATATTATTCAAGAGAAAGATGGCTACTTCATTTTTTAAATATTTTTATTCCGGTGACCACACACTTACCAGAAATGTTTACGAAAGGAGTTTGCATCATTTGGGCAAGGTTTTATTAGATGATATTTAAAAATGTCTCCCCTACCCTGCACTACTGTGATATATGTGACATATGGAAATGTTTGTCCTACTGTGTTACCAACTACTAGGCGGTGGAGTGGAGTAGAATACAATTGTGTGATTCCACTTTCTACCATCACAATGGAATGGCTACTTGACCTGTTCTGTCACCATAAATAACTGCAACACTGGAGAAAAATACATGAGCTATTTTCAGACATTGAAAAACAGGTAACACGAGACTGCAATCATTGACAGAAAGGAAACAAGTGAGATTAGCCACATGATCACTCTGATTTGCTGCCTGAGTGCACGTTCTTGACTACAGTTCAGGGAGATGAAGCCCAAAAGCCATTTCATCAAGCTAGGGAGACAGAGATCAGAACTTGAGGCTATTGAGGTGGCTGGAATTTCTAAGGCAGGGCACCAAAGAAAAGACACCTATGTAGAGAAGGAGTTTCAGAAACCTGTATGTGATTTGCCTTGGGTCTTTGGCTGGACCAACAAGACCATATGCACATTGACACTCCAAGAGGAGACATAATAACTGCCCAAAGGCACACAACTACTGAGGAGCCTGGAGCTGAGCAATGGCTGCAGCTTGCCTAGGACAGATGTTCTGCTTGCAATTAGCCAGCGTGGAGAGACTTCATTTAACATGACAGGTAGCAGAGAGGCCATGCTTTAGTAGCAGGGCTATTCTAACCCTTAAGTAAAGGATGCAGTCTGTTATAAATAACAAAAGGTTTGTAAAGCCTTGGAAAGGTAAAAGATATGAGTAAACAAATTAACTATTAGATGGGACAAAATAAACACTTTATTAAGGGAAACAATAACATCTAAATATCAATAATGTAATATTCATAATGTCCAGTGTATAGTAAGAAATAAACATGTGAAAGATAGCAGGTAATGAGACCCATCACCAGCAGAAATGTCAATCAATAATGAAAATGACAGAGGTGTCAAAATTAGCAGATGACTTTATAATACTCATAGCTATTAAAAATTAGTTCAAATTTTAAAAACAGCTGTAAAGAGCAATTTTTTTTTTAAGGATTTATTGGGGAATTGGGATAGGGGAACAGAAAAGTTGCTGTTCTTTTTTGTTCTTCAGCCTAGTTGTGGAGGACATCACTTCACTGGCTCATGTTGGTATTATTATTGCTCTTGTCCTGGGTGAGGCAGATCAGTCACCGTCCACTGGATGGCCACTCATGGTGGCTCTTGGCAGCTCAGGCCGACTGCCAGACACTCACGGTAGCTCATGGCAGCCCACTGCAGACTCACTGCAGCCTACGCTATCGCCGGCGACTCACAGCAGCCCAGCTCCAGGTCAAGCTGTTGTTCACTATCTTAGCTGTAGAGGGCGCAGCATCACTGGCCCTAATGTGGGATCCGAACCAGGGCCCTGCTGCTCAGAGCTGGTGTCCCAAGCCAACTCTTAACCAACGCACCACTCGGCCAGCTCGTAAAGGGCAATTTTGACTTCATGACTTATCCTCCCATATAAGATCCAAACCTTACATTAAGTAAGTACATACTAAATACAAATAAAGAACACATGCATACATACAGACAAAAAAATATATATTTTTTGGGCTGAGAGGGGAACATGAGAACATTCTAGGTAGGAGAAACATCAGAATAGGGGGTAAAGAGGAAATTGACCTGTTCTATAAGACCAGTTGTACAGAAACATAGTGTATTTGAAACAGTAGAAGATGATGGTAAGAATTATTAAGGAGCCAGTTGATACAGATTTTGAAACCATATTGTTGGGTTTGAATTGGCTCCAACCATAGTAGGGATTCAGGAAATACCTTGATTTATTCAATTAGTTATGTGATAAGTTTGAAAAAATGTTATACTGGATAGTTGAGAATCTGGTGCCATTGCTGCAGGTGGGGAAGGGCTCTTGCTGTTTGTGTATATAGATCCATCTGTGCCCACATGATTAAATTGAAAGAACTGTACAGTTAAAGAAATTTGTTATACGATGCACTCTGAGCACAATACAGAGAAAAAAGGATTATTTTCTCAGTTACTTCTTGTTACATCTAGGCAAATTACTGCAATGATTCTTAGTTAAGACTCAGGATCATCTATGTCAGGGAATAATCATTGTCGAGAATAAATGCATATGAACCCTGCCATGAAAAGAGTGTCTTATTGATATTTTTGTATTATTATAACTTATGGCTTATCATTCAAATTTACTGAAAGGAGTGCCAGCAATTTTATATTAATAGTGATTCAACTTCGAAGCACATATTTTTCCTATTATACTTTTTGTAAGCATTTATTTCAGCTTAGTTAAAAACATCTTGAGATTTTTTTTAAGTTAGCTATAGTAGCTGCTGATCTATTTAAGTCAGCATTTTATCTATATTATGCAATCAAAATATGCAAACAAGAAGAAGGACAATAGATTATAGGCTAATGTATAATAACAACCATAATTTAATAATCTTTGTTTTCAGCTTTTAAAATCTGAACACCTACAATCTTCTTCTCATTGATTGAAATGATAATAAATCAATGTTATAAATATTACATAAAAGTAAACTTATACTAATCACTGTGTTTATATTTTTACTTACTGACATTCTATGTAAGATTTTGTTTGAAAAAGTGCTCATTTGCTAACAATATTTAAAACCACTATTCTGTGGTATTAAAATGGGATCTGAAAAAGGTAGCATTAACAGTTAAGAATTCTGTGAAGATAATTCTAATTTTAGACATCTAGAGTCTGATGTAGTGGCACTAACTCACATTTTATTGGGTTGTTGGAAAAGTCATGACGCATTTTTGGAACGAAAAACATAAAAAAAATATGTCATGACTTTTCCAACAACCCAATAGAATGCATTTATAAGTTATGATTATAGATTTCCAAGAAAATAAAATATGGAAGGGGGTTGCAAAAAGTAAAAATAGAAGAAGACTACAAAGAGCTAAGTTTACGCCTTGAAGTCATCTTACAATTGAGAGGACTAGCTAATAAAAACCAATTTGCAATACAGAGCTTTACTAATGCATTTGCATCAATGCTGTAAAACAAGTGTGGTTATTCCAATTACAGCCTGGTTTGAAAGCTCTAGCCCAATGGGTCAGTGTAGGTCTTCATATTGAGAGGTGGATTCCTATTTCTCTTCTCCCATACATACAGCCTTGTGTCTTGCTTTGACCAGTGGAATGTGGCAGAAACAATGCTGTGCAACTTCTGAGGCAGTCAAGAGATCTTGCACTCTCTTGTAATGTAGGCATCACATGTGAGGGAGCCCAGCCTGCTCTGGTTTCTTGCAGGTAATAGATACATGGAGAGAGGCTCAGACATTCTAGATGTCACAGGTGAATCCACCCCAGGCAAATTCTTAGCTGGATGAAGCTGTATGAAGGAGCACAGGTGAAGACAGCACAGGGTAGCTTCTTATACAGCAATGCATAAGTGACTCACTGAGCAAAACAGGCTTTTTTTGTTCAAATTTACATGATTTTTTGGTAGCATATAGTCCTTCATAGTATTCTTGTATGAGCCTTTGTATTTCTGTGGTATGCATGGTAACTTCTCTTTCATTCCTGATTTTATTTGTGTCTTTTTTTCTTTTTATCTTAGTGAGTCTAGCCAGGGATTTTCAATTTTTTTAATCTTTTCAAAGAGGATATGAACAGAAATTTCTCCCAAGAAGACATACAAATGCCCAACAGATGTATGAAAAAATGCTCAACTTCACTAGCTATTAGGGAAATGCAAATCAAAACCACAATGAGATATCACCTCACACCTGTTAGAATGGCTGTTATCAACAAGACAAGTAATAATCAGTGTTAGAGACGCTGTGGAGAAAATCCCTCATATACTGTTGGTGGGAATGTGGATTGGTGCAGCCACTATGGAAGGCAGTGTGGAGGTTCCTCAAAAAATTAAGAATAGAATTACCATATGACCCAGCAATTTCCCTCCTGGGTATCTATCCCCAAAATCTGAAAACATTTATCCGTAAAGACATATGTACCCCTAGGTCATTGCAGCATTATTTATGGTGGCCAAGACATGCATGGAAACATCTAGTGTCCTTAAATAGATGATTGAATAAAGAAGAGGTGGTATAGATGCACAATGAAATACTACTCTGTCATAAGAAAAGATGAAATATTACCATTTGTGACAACATGGATGGATCTTGAGATTATTATGCTAAGTGAAATAAGTCAGAAAAAGTTGAGAACCATATGACTTCACTCGTTTGTGGGATATAAAACTGAAAGCAACAAAGGAACAAGACAAGTAAAGAAACAAAAACTCATAGACACAGACAACAGTTTAGTGGTTACCAGAGGGTAAGGGGATGGTAGATGAGGGTAAAGGGGGGTCAAATATAAGAAGATGAAAGGAGAATTGACTCTGGGTTGTGAGCACACAATGTGATATATAGATGATGTATTATAGACTTGTACACTTGAATCCTATTTAATTTTACTAACCATTGTCAGCCCAATAATTTAATTAAAAAATTTACATGTGTCATATCTACAACTGGTGGTTTGACGAATAATGCAATGTTGTGTAAGATTTTCTAGAGTAGTTGAAATTAGTAAAAATATTAACAATTACTTACTCCTTTGTGTAGAAAGGCATATTTAAAAATTATTCAGCTTAGGAATCAACTAAATTTTCTAGAAGAAAGAATGCAACATTTGGAGATAAAGTAATCAATTTAAAGCAACAATTTGAGAAGAATTTACTAGGGGGGGTGATTTTGGTCGAATTGTTTTATCTCTCTAAGTCTCTGTTTTGGTTAAAAAAGAATTTTAAGACAATAACTCCCAAGTTTGTAAGCATATATACTTGCTGTTTATTTTTCTGTTTCTATGATATAGTACAATAAGTTTCTTGGACTTTATTGCAAGGATTTCATTTCCTTTATTTAGCATAATATGTAGCTGAATGTAAACTATGAGCAGTTTACTGAAAATATTGCCCTGAATGTTTTACTGGAAAATATTTTAAGATGATTGAAAGAACTTTTATGACAGGTTATCCATTTCAATTCTAAGTTATAATGTCAGTTTATTCACATTAATGTAAATAAGGATAGAATCTGAAAGTTACATAATAAGTGAAACAAATGCATCTCTGTGACTCTGAAAACCACAAACTATAACCATAAATACTGAGTGAGTAGATAAAGGTGCAAGAAAGGGAATGAAGGAAGGAAGGAAGGAAGGAAGGAAGGAAGGAAGGAAGGAAGGAAAGAGAGGGGGAGGGAGGAAGCCATTCATTTGCATTTGTTGAATAATATCTTCATGTGGTAAGAAGGCTCTGCCACAGACTTCTTGGTGTGGCATTTTATTCATTCATTGCTGCCATGATTGTCAATCATCTTTTGATATATGTGACAGGTCAAATACGGAAGAAAAAAGTACTTGCCAACATACTTAACTTATTCAATTATAAGGAGATTTGCTCACAAGGGCTGTCACCAAAAACTCTGAATATTGTCAATTTCCAAAATTATTATAGGTAAATTATAAACTTTGGTTCTGCTCCCTGTGGTTACTATAGTATTTAATGTGTAATCCCAATTGTGTGGCAAACATTACTCTCTTGTCTACAAATGCTTGTGATACATTTAAAAATTTCACTTTTATTTTAAATTTTCACTCATAAGTTAGGGCCTTAAGGGTTTAGATCGTGACTAGTGGAATTGGATAGAATTGAGATACATAATTGTTATGGCTTCCTTAAACTACTTATGACTGGCTTAGAAAGTATTGAAAAATTAATTAAGTTAGGACCCATTGTGTTTTATGTTGCTGAGGCATTTACACATACTTATAATATTTCAAAATTGTAGCTATCAATTCATGGCAAAGAGTGAAGAATGAAAATAACTTTTTAAAAAATATATGCAAGGAATTTTCGTGACAAACGATTTAGATCAATAGTGGAAAGAGTTAAAATATTTAGTCTCATAAAAACGCAGTTTTGTTTATAAAAATTACTTGGCCATGTGTTTTGTTTTGTTTTGATTTTTCACTTCTTCATAAATGTTTTACAGCCATATTTATAGTTATTACATTTAAACACCAAGATAGCTAATTAAATTTTTAACTTTTCACCCAATTATTTTATTGATGAGTAGACAGAGGAAAGCAGTTAAGATTTCAGTGTGATATAAAAGTTTTTTGTTTTTTTTAAATAATAACAAGAAGAGAGAAATTAATCAATGTGGATTTACTTAAATCTAATAGTCAGTTACATGGCATCGAACAATGTTTTATGATATGCAAAATTTTCTAAATTCTCCTCACTATTTTAAGAACTTACTTCAAAAATTCCCACAAACATCTTACTTTTATTTATAAAAAGATAATGTAGCAATTTTTTTTTGGCAGAATAGAGAGATATTTTGGCCCATTTTCTCATAAAAACAAAACCACAGCAACTTTTCTTTCTTTGATGTATGCATCTTTTTAAATATCTCCATCTGTGTCCCTTTCCACAATATAGCTAATTAAATTTTTGTTTTCTTGCATACTATAAATGCAGCTGTAATATCCTGGTTACTAAAAATGGCTGAAGTAATGTAATTCGTGTTAGAGCTCATTTGATTACAGACTTGCTCACTGCAATCAGGCAACAGCAATTCTTTTTTGAGAAAAAGAGGAAGTATCTTAATTTATAAAAACCTATTTCTAAATATTTTATTGTCCAGTAATGATCCTTGCTGGGCATAGTACTCAGTCATTGTGTTGCAAGACAAAGGAAAAAGAAAATTATAGCTTATTAATGTAAGGAATATTTATAAGAAGATATTCACTTTAATTATCTTCCTTCTAAAATATAAATAACATCAAGTAATATCTATGGATGTGGAATTTTACACACTGATATGTGTGTGTGTGTGTGTGTGTGTGTGTGTGTGTGTGTGTGTATTATATTGGATATAATTTATAGATATATTTATTGCCTCTATTTTACTGCTTAACCAAGAACTATAAAACCTAGTGGGTTTAAATAACATTTTTAGCTCCTAATTCTGTGCAATATCAATTTGGGTTGGGCTCAGCAGGGAATTCTCATGATAACTTAACCTGGGTCTATTCATGCATCTGCAGTCAGCTACTTGTCAGGTGGGCAGCTTGGCTTTTAAGTGTCAATTAAGCATTGGCTGGGGTAATGGGCAAGTAGGTTATGAATCTCTCATCATCCAGGGGGCTGGTCCAAGTTTATTTCCATGATGTTGATACATGTTAAGAATGGAGACAAAGCAAGATCCAATACTTAATTACTATTCAAGGTTCTGCTTGTGACACATGTACTGCTGTTCCATTGGTCAAAGCAAGACACATGGCCAAGTAGAAAGTGTAGGATGGAGCTTTCCAAGGGGGTTAAGGACAGAGGGAGACATGGTGATATGAACAAATTAGTGGTAATTATTGCACTAGTTTACCAAAACATGACACTGAGGATATGCCTGTCTGTCCATCTATCTACCTACTTACCTGTCTGTCTATCTATCTATAAATCAATAGAGTAAATGACTAAGCTTAGTTCCTACATTTAACAGTATAACCACTGACCCATGATAGGCCATTTCACCGAAGATAATGGCATGATTTAGAAGAAATGACGTAGCCAGAACAGCATTATATTGTATGGCATCTTTAGCATTTTGTATTTTGTGATTTCTTTCTTCTTAATTACTAATTTACCCAATTGTGTTTAATATAGAAATATGTGTGTGTGTGTATGACTTTTCTAAGTGCAGTTGCAAACCGACCCTGAGGTGATCCCCAACTCCCACCCCCGATGATTCCTGCTGCCTAGTATCCATGCCTTATATAATGTCCTTACCAGTGACTTGCTTCTAACATACAGACTATGAGAAAAGTGGTGTTATCGCCATGATTACATTACATTTTATAAGATTGTCTTACTCCCGCTCTATTGATGGCACTGAATAAGTAAACTGCCATGTGTAAACTGCCCATGGAAAGGGCCAGTGTGGCAGGGAGCTGTGGATGACCCTAAGAGCAGAGAGTGGCCTCTGGATGACAGCCAGCAAGCATCTACGGCCCTCTGTCATAGGTTGGAAGTTGATTCACTCCCATTCAAGTCTCCAGATGACCATGAAGCCCTAGTGCCTGTCTTGAATGTAGCCTTATGAGACCCTGTCAGAGGAGCAGGTTAAGCTCTGCCTAGACAAAAGAAACCGTGGGATAATAAAAGTATGTTGTTTTACACCCCTAAGTTTCTGGTAATTGGTTATGCAGCAATAGAAAATGAATACACAGGCACATATCCACTTCAGTTTCAATTTAAATGGAAAAATATTCAATTTAAATACTGAAAGATGTTTAAATTGGGCCTTGGTTGTTTTGTTTAACGCTCATTTTTTACACAAAGCCTATCAAAAAAAGCAATAGCTTTATGTTCTGAGTAAATTGAAACATATAGATTCTTGCATTATACATTCTCCAGCCTCAACGTATTTTCACATATTGTACTTCAGATGAGGGCAGAAGTTCTAGTTAATTAATTTTAAGAATAGAAGACTTAATTCAAAACCATTTGAAAATTATTTCCTCACTGTGTTCAGCATTTAACCCTGACATGACATATGTGGTTACAACCTATTTCTCCCAAAATAGTAGAAAATAATCACTTTCATTTTCATTGTATAAAGTACTGTTAATTTACAATGTCTAATCTTTGCAAATTAATTATGGCTTTAAACTGAAACCATTTTAAATATATACAAAGCTCTTCATGTTTTATGTCAAGTATATGTGCTCTATTCAACTACTCAAGGATGAATTCAGTGAAACAAAGAAGTAGAGCCAGTTGTTGCTGTTTGTGGGCCTTAGAAAAATAAACATTTACTACTAAGAGCTAGTGCATTGAGGTGCTTTTTGGAAGAATAGCTTACCATTATAGCTTTTCAAAATATGTTGATTATATGTACCAAGTATTTTTTTGGGGGGGTACAAAATTATTTTAACAGGAAGCTGTTCTTAACATATTTTACTTATTTTCATCTTCTATAAATCTAGGCACTATGCTCATTTTTATGTTGTGTGAAATGAATATAAGCTGGTGAAAGATCATTTGGATGTGATTTTAACATTAAAGTACTCTGTACCCCTAAAAATAGTGCTATGGTGGTAATTGCAATGAGTTAGAAGCCCAGTGGAATTTCAAGGGAAATATTTGAAAGGAAAAGGCAACAGTATTATTACTTTTGATATTGCAAATACCTTTCAGTTATTCTTCCCTTTAAAACTTTTTTCTACTTCTTTCCAAAATTAATATGTGTATTTGAAATGGAAGTCTCAAAACCAAGTCACATAATCTTATAGAGTAGAAGAGAGGTACGAAGGGCTTAACAAAGGTATATCTTTTTAAAAGAAAAAAAAATTTGTGTATTCCAGAGTTATTCTGAGGAAGAAATAAAGCATGAGTGAAGAGACAGTAAGAGACAAGGGCAGGTGATGGGTGACAGCCTTAGAACTGTATGAATACCATTTATTTATCTATTTATTTATTTATATTCAGCAGCTATTTATTTTTTTAGGTGGTACAATGCAATATTTTTCTTTTAACGATGCACAATGTGATGATTTAATATATGTATGCATGGTAAACTCATTACTAATGATCAAATTAATTAATGTATCCATCACATAGTTACCACTTTTTGGGTGATGAGAACACTTAAGTTATACTTTCTTTGCAAATTTCCAGGATACAATACAGTATTATTAACTATAATCACCATGCTGTACATTATACACCCAGAACTTAATCATTTTATAACTGAAAGGCTCAGGACTCACCTTTCAAATCTCTGGTTCTAAGAGTTCAATGTTTTTAGATTTCACAAATAAGTGAGGTCATACAGTCTTCGTCCTACTGTGTCTGGCTTATTTCACTTAGCATTATGTCCTCCAGGTTCAACCATGTTGTCACAAATGGAATGATGTCATTCTTTCATATGGCTGAGTAACATTTCATTATACACAATATAATATTTCATTATACTTTATATATTATATTTTATATTTATCTAGTCATCTGTCAGTGAACATTTAATGATGTTTCCATATATTAGCTATTGTGGATAATTCTGCAATGAACATGGGAGTGTAGATGTCTCTTTGAGAGATTGATTTCATTTTTTTTCTGGATATACTGGGGGTCCCAAAAAATGTATACAAGTGGACACTTTGGTCAACGTTACTCAAGCAGTAGTTCACCTTAGTCAGAAGTGTCTGGACGCTGATGGTAACCACTTTGAGCACCTCTTGTAATTGCAGAAGTCAAACGTGACTTGTCATCTTTTGTTATCGGTATATATTATTACAATTTTAATATAGTTTGCCTTTCTGAAATGTGTATATATATTTTTTGACACCCTCTGTATATCCAGAAAAAAATTACTGGCTCATATGGTACTTTTATTTTTAATTTTTTGAGGAATTTTCATAATGCCAGGTTACAGGGCTGCCTGAAATTCTGCAGTTTGACTGAGATTGGTGGGCTTACCTGCAGGGTTAAGGCAGGTGTGTCTCCTGGGAGGGCCCTGGGTGAGTGGGAGTGTTCTTGGCCCATGGATGAGAGGAGCTGGAGACAAAGTACAGGGTTGTTTCAGGGTCTGCCTCAGGGTATGGATGGGCATGTCTCCCAGCAAGTCCCTAGGAAGGTATGATGGGCAGCCAAGAGTGGCTGGAGTAGGCCTCAGGCTGCTTTAGGATCTATGTACAGTTGGGCTCTAGAGTCTGTTACCTGGGGCATGGGTGGGCGTGACCCACTAGGTCCCTTGGCAGATGGTGCTGGTGGCAGGACTGAGGCCAAACTGGGCAGTAGATAAGTCTACATGAGCACGAGCCTGTTTCTGTGTTTGTAGCTGGGATCACTGTCAGTGATTCTATCACCCAGGCATGTGCCTACCCTCTCAAATTGGCCTTCCTTGGTCTTAAGCTCTAGTAGCATTCCATAGTCTCCTATCTGGATCTAAAGGTGCCACAAAGTCACATGGATTGCTGTCAGATTATTGCTGAGGGAGGGCACCAGCCTGGCACTCCCTATTCTGCTATCTTTTCCTTGTCACTCAACAAACTGGCTTTCAGTTAGGGATGATAGTCACTCAGGATGTCACCAGTAGCTGCAGTGGTGTCCATTTCCTTAGTATTGTTTAAGGATACTGTTTAAAGGTTACATTGTTAAGGTAGAACAGAACAAGGAAAATGTAAGCAAGCTGATTAGATTGAAATGGTATTTTTTTCAGAGGACTTTATGATGTTAGTTAGAAACTAAGCTGCCTACAAACAAAGCACAGTGATGAATAACATCAAAATGTTGTGGCGGGAAGGAGTCTTCCTGGGGGTGAGTAAGAAATCAGCCAGTGTCAGTTTGCATTTCTCCAAAGCCTACAGAGCTGATAAGAGAGAGGGACATTCATGAGTACATTTCGTATACCATTCCACATTTCATGCATTTTTCTAGGCCATTTACTTGAAGAGAGATTTCAGCTCAAGGAAATATATCTCATTTAATTTAAAATGCCAAGATGGTGTGACATTTTTGCAACTGAGATAGTATAGATAGAATAACACAATTCAATACTTGATAAATATTTTTTCAAGCCAAAGATATTTAAAGTTTGAGTGTTACAAAGTTCATTGCAAGAAAAAAAAAGAAAGAAAAGAAAAAGAAAACCATGGTGAGTATAGAAAGAATGCATTCAAGTTTAAGGAATGATAATAAATTACATCACTTAAAATTTACCATATTCAATTAAAGATTACAAGACTCTGAAATGATAATGCATTTGAAAAGAACAAATAATAACTTATTTTACAATGGAAGTATTTACATTAAAGTGTTGAGTATCAATGATGTTATAATAATGTTTTTCAAAACAATCTTTTTCAGAGAACTGGAACTTAACACATGAATAATTTAAATAACATTAGATTTCATAGAATGTATGAAAAGGTAGAGAATTTAGAAGTGGCCTGATTAACATTTTCTGTTTTATCAATGAATAAACTGAGGCCAAAGATAATCAATGACTCATCCTAAACTACTAATTATGGCCGTAAGAACAAGAATTCTAAACACCCAATCTGAACTCTATACTTTTAATCTGTACTATGCAGTAGTAATTATTTAATGCATTCTCTCATGTGAAAATTGAGTATTTTTATAGCTCTACATTTAATACTTATATCAGAATCGAGTTGTAATTTTTCGTGAGCTTTTAAAGTTAACCTATCAATAAGTATGGATATGTATATGTTTACTATAAACATAGGCCTGTATATATACAAACATATTGTATAAACTATGGATCTCTATGTTATAAAATATTTTAATTTACTACATAAGGTTACTAGTTTTAATATTTAAACAAAAATATTTGTCTAACAGATGAATGACATTGTATGGCTATTCTATTCATTCAACAAGTTATTCATGAGATTCCATATATTGCTAGGTAGGTATCCCCATATATGATAAATGTTAGGGCAACTAGATGGATTAGTAACTGATTAATGATAATCAGTTATTGGTAGTGATATCCAAATTGTCTTAACTAATGTTTTACCTGAAAAAAAAGTTTGTAATTGTATCAAGCTTCACGTATGACTCCCTTACTCATTATTTTTTTCTGAATAATTTGAATGAGGATTTATAAAACATGTTTACCAAATTTTGTTAGAATATATTTCAAGATGATAGTGTTTTGTTAGTAGTAGAGACAGAATCCTGAATTATTGTACAGAGAAGAAATAATCTAAATTAATTCAAAAGAAATTTAACATAAATAAGACCCTCTGTTTTTATTGAAAATATTGAATAAACACCAGTGTCAGAATTTATGCAAAAATGCAGATATTTTAGTCAGCCGTTCATCTCAATGTGGGGCATTTTAATGAATTACTGGTCCAGATTTTTGCTAAGTCCTTAATTAATTAACAGAGCAGTAAATGAAAGTTGCAGAACACTCAGAGACATGTACCAATAAAAAAGTTTTTAAACAATATTATTGAAATTCAAGAAAAATTACATAATAAGGTATCATTTACAATTCTATCAGCTTTTAGCTCAATTTCTTTAAACTGTTTCATGTGTACATTCCCAAGCAGTGAGAGACTACCTCTTCCTGTCCACCATCTTAGGCATTATAGAAAAAAAGATTAGTTCACAAAACATTTCTCTAGCCTTCCCCAAATCCCTCAGTTGTCTGCCTTCCTGAATTAATAAACAGAAACGATCTCCAACTGCAACTGCTCCCATTTGAGAGATGAATATCCTCTGTCATTTGCAGAGGTTTTATGAAGTAGAAAGGCAAGGGAAGTAAAAGCTAAAATAAATGAACGGGACTATATCAAACTAAAAAGCTTCTGCACAGCAAAAGAAACCATCAACAAAATAAAGAGGCAACCAACAGAACAGGAGAAGATTTTTGCAAACAACGCATCCAGTAAGGGGCTAATATCTAAAATATATAAGGAATTAATACAACACAACAACAAAAAAACAAACAATCCAATTAAAAAATGGGCAGAGGCCCTGAATAGATGTTTCTCCAAAGAGGACATACAAATGGCCAAGAGACATAAGAAAAAATGCTCAAAATCACTAATTATCAGAGAAATGCAAATAACCACAATGAGATATCGCCTCACATCAGTTAGAATGACTATGATCAACAAGACAAATAATAGCAAGTGTTGGAGAGGCTGTGGAGAAAAAGGAACCCTCATATACTGTTGGTGGGAATGCAGATTGGTGAAGCCGCTATGGAAGGCAGTGTGGAGTTTCCTCGAAAAATTAAGAATAGAATTACCATATGACCCAGCAATCCACTTCCTGGGTATCTACCCCAAAAATCTGGAAATATTTATCCGTAAAGATATATGTGCTCCAATGTTCATTGCAGCTTTATCTACAGTGGCCAGGACATGGAAACAACCAAAAGTGTACTTCCACAGATGATTGGATAAAGAAGATGTGGTATATATACACAATGGAATACTATTCTGTCATAAGAAAAGATGAAATAATGCCATTTGTGACAACATGGATGGATCTTGAGATTATTATGCTAAGTGAAATAAGTCAGACAGAAAAAGTTGAGAACCATATGATTTCACTGATATGTGGTATGTAAAACTGAAAACTACAAAGGAACAAGACAAACAAATGGAGAAACAAAAACTCACAGACACAAACAATAGTTTAGTGGTTACCAGAGGGTAACAGGTGTGGAGGGTGGTAGATGAGGGTAAAGGGGATCAAATATATGGTGATGGAAGGAGAACTGACTCTGGGTGGTGAACACACAATGTGATTTATAGATGATATATTATGGAATTGTACACTTGAAACCTGTGTAACTTTACTAACAATTGTCACTCCAATAAACTTTAATTAAAAAAAAGAAAATGCAAAACTGTCCTTTCATATAACTATATTTAAAAGTCAAAGAGCATCTCATACTTTTGATCCATCTCTTTGTAATTTATACTAATTATCTCACTGGAAGTAGACACCCTAATCCTCATGCTGCCATTTTCCCCTATTACCATAAAGAGGTAATTTATATGAATTTATGGAGATGCTCATCCTTGTTTTTGTCTACAAATTCACAGTATCTTGGTTATCTCTAGGTATTAAATTTAAGGAGAGACCTAACAAGTAGGAAGATACATTCAGGTGATAATGATGAGATGGAAGGATGTGTCAAAATAATATGATGTGAAAAATAATTGAAGGATATAGGAATGTTTTACCTGAGTGCCTGAGTGTGTTATGGTAGCTGCCTTCAAATGCATTTTTGTACAACTTTAAGCGTGTAATTAGTGGAATTAGAATCTATTGTTGTAAAGTATAGGGAGACAGAAACAGCTCCATAAAATGAAGAACCTGTGTAACAGAGGGCTGTAGATGACACGGGCAGTCCCAGGGTTTGAAAATTTCTGATTATGTAAAAGGTTTATGCAGAGGCTCGATAGTCATTTGTTAGGATGTTGATTCTTTAGTAATAGATGTGCTGTCCCTTTAAGCCCCCAAATTCTATGATTCTGTGTGTTTCTTAGTACTACTGTACATCCAGCATCATAGGCTAAAATGGAATTTAGTTGACACATAATTGTAATTCTTATGTGTTAAGAGATAAATATAGCTATCTGTGAAATTGGATAAAAGCAATATGAAATTTTAAATGAAAAATCCTGTGCTGCTTTTTCTAATTGTGAATAAGTCTTTCTTCTGTTTCTTTTTAGCATGGGTATGTGTTGATATTAGGGTGCATATGTAGAACAGGGAAAAGGCGAGCAGCATAACACCTCATAAGTAGTAAACTCATTCTTTCTGGAGTCTAAGAAGCATTACCCTTTTGAAGAGTTATTTCCTTATGATATGCGGCCCAGATTTTCACATCTTAACTCAATCCATTTGTTCATTCTGTACCTTAATAATCTCTTTAGTGAAATGTTCAATAATTCTTTGTCATCCCTGTTCTTATACCTCTCAAATATTTGTAGGCTTTTATCATCTTACCTTTTAGTCATCCTTTTGCACAGTTATACAGACTTCAATTCTTTAATCTTCTTTAATAAGTCAAGAACTATATTCCCTTAATCTTTTCTGTTACGCTTCTCTGAACTTCCTTCATATGTCTTTTATCTATAGTGCTCTGGTACTGAGATGTCTAAAACCAAGTCTTTAATAATAAGTAAAAAATGAGTAAGTATAACAAACCTGATCTCGAGTCTCTCTACATTGGGAAATGAGCAGTTACTGTTTTATCTGCTATACTATTTTATAGAGCATAGAACTTAAATTTCTTCAAAACCTCTTACAAGGAGAATCTGCAGTGGTGAGAGAGAGATTTCTTTTTGTTTTTTCCTTGCTTTTTTGAATTTGGTTCCCTCTGTTGTATTTTTTTTGTCAAAGTATTTTTTATGCTTTTTGGTTCTAATTTGATGATCAGTGTTTATATTTATTCAATTTCTAGTTCCCTGTTTCCTGTTATTAATCACTATTTATTTTAAATTTTAACTTGGTTCAACCATTTGATAAGATGATGCCCAACTCTATGTAATAAAGTATGGAATATGGGGAGGTTTAGAATAGGAAAGGCAGGTGTCTTAAAGAAGTAAAATTTAATTACACTTGGATATTAAACACATTTGAGAGCAGTCTCTTCAATTTTAATATTTCTTTTTTGAAGCATACAGCTAGAAAAAGGCAGGATGCAGTTTTTTCTTTTCTTTCTTTTAAACTAGCTTCTGAATATCAGCTCTGATTTCTACAATTTTCATCAGCTCACACATCCTAGAGCCATTATTTCATTTGATTAGGGGTTTTATTCTTCTCTGCCCATAGTCAAATTCTTTCTACACTTTGACTCTAGGTCTCCAAGAGACATTAATATCTTTGCTTGGAACTTGGCCTCTGCTTTCACTTCTTCAACATTGTCATTTTCTGATCTCTAAGCCAAAGGGAAAAGTCACCAAACCTGAATTCAGTGGGGAATTGAAAAGCTCAGAGTTCTGCTTTAAGTGCTACCTTAGAAATATAATAGTTAGATTTCTTATAGTTGTTCATTAGCCTTTGACTTGCCGATCAGTTCTTACCGTGCAAATAAAGCACACGTTTTTTTCTTCTGCAGCGATTGAATTAGTTTGCAATATGCTGAGAACTGAGTGTAGTTAATATGCACATGAATTACCTTGTTACTATTTCAAATTACTTAATGTACTTCAGGCAATGATGTCAATCATGAGCTGAAACAGAGTTTTATTTCTCTTTTTTTTTTAACATGGGAGAATGAGTAATTCTTTCAAGACTGAAAATCCATGGTTGTTATTTTTGTAATTCAGCTTACCTGGATAATGATGCAGCTTGTTTTGAAAAGGTAGAGCCAGCTTCTTTTTTTTTTAACCATGGTATATAGGTGAAGCTATAGATATAATTTGTAATTCACAATACTTTATAGACCAGATTATAGATATATATATATATATATATATATACAGAGGGTGCCAAATAATGTATACACATTTTAATAAGAAAGGGAAACTGTATTAATATTGTAATACTCAATATATACCAATAACAAAAGATGAATACAAGTCACATTTGACTTCTGCAATTACAAGAGGTGCTCAAAGTGGTTACCATCAGCATCCAGACACTTCTGATTACGGCAAACTGCTGCTTGAGCAACGCTGACCAAAGTGTCCACTTGTATTTTTTTTGGCACTCCAGGTGTGTGTGTGTGTGTGTGTGTGTGTGTGTGTGTGTGTGAGAGAGAGAGAGAGAGAGAGAGAGAGAGAGAGAGAGAGAGAGAAATTCACAAAGGGTTAAAAATTCAAAGCAGACAGTGCATGCATAAGGTAATTACGACTAATATGTTGTTTGGAATTAAAGTTGAATCTTTTTAATTGGCACATCTCAGTGGGAATAGAAATACAAACTTGTAATTAGGTGATTGGCCTGATTATCAAAGCTTCATTCGCATAGATTGTACAGAGAGAGTATTTTTTCTTTTGGCATGAGTTTCTCAAACAACTACAACATGACGTGGGGCATGCATTGAGAAGCCATATAGGGCTTCATGTTGCCGAAAATGGACCAATGTATTCAACTTGAATAATCTAAACCAGCCAAAGCTATTTCATAACCATACATACATATCAGCATTTTTATAAGAAAAAAAATGTCTGTTATATTAGTGAAATGATCTAATTTACTTATTATTTATAATCAGTTATATATACTAGAACCTCTGCTGATTAGGTGGGGTTGAAGTAGGTTTATCATCATTAGGCACGCAGCGATTTATTCAGGAGTCCAGCCACATTACCGTGGGGCATGCAGAAGGAGGTCAATAAACAAGAATGATAATTCTTTTTAATTAAATACGAAAGCCTAAGGGGGGAAAACCCTTCTAAAGTTAAAGAGCTGTAAAGAATCACTAAGTCAGTATTAATTTTTTATGAGTGCTTTATGTAGTTATTTAACAACATTTTATTGCCATTTTCTTCCCCCTGCACTGCTCTGTGTGTTCCTGATCATGGAAATTAAAACTTAAATAGATAAAGAGGTCATCTAATTCATACTGTGACATATCAGCCCAAAAGAATCCACTGAAGATCACTTAGGCACTCTGAGTAAGGGATTTGTAGTAAAACAGAAAGGGTCTGGGCACAAGTTCCTGTGCTTAAGAAAATTGGTTTTAAATAACAGTAATAGTTCACATAAAATCTTAAAGGATGTGTTAAAATACTGAAGAAAAATAAAGTATATCAAGCACTGTAGAAAACTCATTTACATTTAATTCCAGTGTTATTTAGGAATTAATGTTTATATTCCCTAAATGCTATTTAGATATCCTGTTTCCTGGTTTTGTGTATAGCTGAGTTTGAGTGTCATGTAAGTGTGTGTGTGTGAGTGTGTGTTGTGTGCACATATGTGTGCATGTGTGTGTGCACGTGTATTGACTCAAACTACATTTCCTACAAATAGGAAAAGCTCTATGACCTACGGCAAATTGGATGAATGAAAACATAAAGGACGGCATTAAAATATATGAGTACAGATTATTTTTCTTGTCAAATACATTGAGGGGATAGTGTCCTTTTCAAGAAACCACAAAGGGCTCACTTTTTAAAACTACAAAACCAAGGGAAATATAAAGTCTCATTTATTGTATTTATATAGCGTAGGCAGGTGTGCTGGGTGAGATAGATGCTACCTCGCTCCCAATCGTTCACATTAGATCTCCAGGCACTCACAGACTATACTGTGAAGATTGTTTGTTGTTATTTTATAATGGAAGCCTGGCTCAATAATGTTTTGTGTAATATGCTCTACTCCTTAAAAACAGCGTTAATAGACAGACCACTAAAACATACAGATGAACTTGGACTGTTGTTTGGGTTAAGAGGTCACCTCAGGAAAAGATAATCATTTTCTATTAATGCTCAAAGCACTGTGCACCTCACTGAAGTATATGGAAGGACACAGTGTCTTATTAGAAGATTAGTTTACATTACAGGCTGACAAGAATGGCTTGTAAAGTATGATTCATGCTCTGAAACAGTCCAGGGAAGATAATTTCTTCCCTGTCTAGTCTGTAATAATGAAAATAACCAAGAAACTACATCCTAGACTTTATAGGTCCATAAACATATACAAAAGCAGGTCACCTTATGCCACCATTGTCACTCCTCATTCATATTTACTGTGGTTATTCCCTTTATCCAGAACTTGTATTAAAGAGGAAATAGGATCAGCTGTTAATTTTGCAGGGGTACTGTCTCGTTTCCAGAAGGAGCAAGGTATTAAGCACCAAATAATAAGAGGAAAAACTACCAATAAAATATGCTCTGTGAATTTAATCTATAATTTATCCATTGATTAATTCACTGTAACAATAAGTTTGCCAAATTAATGTAGTTACTCAAGGCCAAACATTTGAAAGACATTAAAATATTGACGCAACTATCAAAATGTCTAAAAAAATGGGAACTACCCATAGTTCTTATGTCAGGGTATTAGAATGGAAGGATATCTAACAGTACATTTATTATTATAATTCATATAATTATCATTGTATGGATTATATAGAAATGTAGGGGAGGAAATTTAGAGTATTCCTGACTACTATAAAAGCTTCCATATAGCTAGAGAAAGTAAGTCAACTTTCTCTATAGTGATTGGTAACTTACAGTAGAATTATTTACTATACTAGTTGATGAATGGAAATGTAATAACTTTCTTAAGTATATTAAGAAACAGACAACACCTTAATTGAAACAGATAATATTATTTGCCACATTATTTGCTACATCAATGATATCTACCTTTTATGGTTTCCTATCATCTAAAACATATCATTTAATATTACCAGTAATATTAATAATATTGATATCATTTAATTGTATTCCAAAAAAATCCTAGTTTTTTTTTAGAACTCAGTTTAGATGCCATTATATTAATAGAGTTTTATCTGGCCCATCCTTAGAAATATAATAGTGATTCCTCTGTTTCTTGTGCAGTTTTCTATTATACATTTCCCAATATAATGCAAATATTTATTTACATGTTAACTCCCTTTTGAGAGCTTGAATTTATGAAAAGTGTCTGTCCATCATCCTCATGTGGAGAAGAAACTATTGTTTATTCAGGACAATACTTCTTGAGATAAAATATTGAAAGATGGCGAAGCCCTAGAGAGGAGGTTGTATTGGAAAAACTTAAACTGATCACTGGCATCAGAGATAAAAGTTGAGGTAAAACAGATGTATTTTAGGCATCTTTCAAGGGGCTGCAGATATTTGCATAGACCTTGCTGAACAGGGTCATGCAAGAGGCCTGACTAGCCGCCCAGGCCTAGCAAATGAGCAGTGATAACAGTCTGGGGTGAATTGGCCCAGCCCACTGGCAAAGAGCCACCTGTGTGCTGGCTGCAAAGGGAAGGCCTGAGAGTAAAAGGGGTCTTCTCTCTGTGCTTTAGCAAAGAGCTCACAGCTTGCCTGACCTACTATAACAAAGCATGTATGTGGCTCCCTCCACTTGTTGGTTTGCCATTGCTTCAGAGAAGCCAACAGTCTGACCTGAGTGAGTGCTATGGGAACACCAATTGTGAATAATCAAAAGAAAAGTACAAATCATAATAAAAAGTAACTTGAGAGATGAAGAACAAGCCCAAAACCTAGACAAGTAGAACCTGCTGAGGCAGAAGTGAAGAAAGCAGAGGAGAAGTCCCAGAAAAATATTAAGAACATCCAAAAATAGGCATATATATTGCCAATGCCTCCTCCAAAATCCTTCAGAAATCAGAAAATAGGATTTCCAAATTAAAAGAAACCACTATACAAACAAAACCAGACTGTGATCACTGTTGAGGATGAAATGAAATGTCACCAATATGAAAGAAATATGAAATTTGTGAGTAAAGAACTTTAGAGCAGAATTTCCCAATTGTTGAACTTTGTAAGATTGTCAAGCAACTGATGGAATACATGTGGCTCACATATTGTTTTCCCACAAGCACTGGGTTCGCTGTAGGATGTCTGGTGCCCAGAATGTTTGGACTGCTATCATGAGCAACCTACTCCTTTTGCCATGGTTGCTATAAAATGAAATGAAGGAGGTAGGGAGCTGTGGTTCAGAAGCCAGGTCTAGAGAGCTTTGGGGATTATAACTCAAGTTCTAAAAGGAGAATAAGAAGGATAGAGGATCAATAATACTTTTTAAAAATCCATCAAACATTTGGAAAATCTCAGAGACGTAGACCATATACAGGAAAAAAACAGGAGCACAGACAGTTTACTTTCATATACCCAATTTGAGTAAAGTGTTTCATTTGTGATCTAAACAAATGAAATCTGAAACAGAACAATCTAGAAGATGTAGAAGTGGGAAGAAAACTGAGAAATTAATATGAGGGCAATAATGAAATGAAATTATAAATTAATATTAACGTTAGGATTAGTATTAGGACTGCATACATTAATATTAGGGTGATCATGTGCTTGGACTTTGTAATACAGAGGTTAGGCAGACCAAAAAGACATTGGGAAAGTCTTGCTCCTCTAAAAATACTCGAGTTGGAGGGAGAGTATAGGGAGAAAGAAAAATAAAAACATTGAAAAGATTTTATTAACATGGAAGACGGTATTGAAGTTAAACATTTTGGTGTTGTTTTCACAGCTATTATTGAATTTAAATGTGAAATTGGTGAAGTAGGACTGTTTAGGATGGGAAGATGTAACAGATTGTTTTATTACCACCCCAGGTCGGTGCACCTGCCTTGTTTTCCTGCCAAAGCAGTCTTGACGATGGCTTAGGATGGTGGAGCCAGTGTGCTGCAGCTGCTGCTACATTCTGATGGGGTGGGAGAGAATATTGGGGCACGGGGATAGGAGAAGAAGGGCCACAGCACTAGGAGCTCTGGGTACTTCCTATATCTTGTCACAGTATCTTGCCTTGCATCCAGGCTGCCTGCCTTTAGCCCCCATTTTGAGTCCTTTACAGCATCAAATATGGACATCTCAAAACTGCTGGTGAGTTGACACCTCACAGAGCAAACTCTGACAATAATATTTGGGAGAAGATATATCCTTCTTCTATTGCCTGTCAAGGAGTTGTGGCCAGCTCAGCCATGTCTTCCTTTCTTCCCCGTATCATTCCTTTTTTCTTCATCCTCTCTCCCTGGGATTGCAATCACCAGTGGTGTTAGCATATAAAGCTTTGCCTTAAATGCTGTCTTCTAAAGCATTCGGGTTAAATCAGAACATAAACATTGGTGACACTGAGAAGAATTGTGGAACTTCCAAAATAATGGATCAGGGAAGAAAAGGGAATGAAGAGAATCAGGTACAATCCTAAAAATGTAGACGTGACAACAAAAAAAATAAGCAGAAAAAGCTTAATAATACAGGAGTGTGCAAAACAAAATCATCAATGATGTTTTTAAAGGTATCAATTTTCTTGTTAAGAGGTACAGGCTTTAAGATTGTGGTAGTTTCACAAAATCCAGCTACAGAGGTTCTAGAAACATCTAAACCTTAGTAACAGAATATATTATAAATAAAGGGATTGATGAAGATGATTCAGGCAATTGCAAACTGACAAAAAGCAGGAATCAATGAAAAATTAGGTAAAATTTAATTCAAAGTTAAAAATATTAATTGGATCTGTTAATTAATTAGGAGGCCATTTGACTGATGGTCGTAATATCTTAGCCTAAGTAACCAAATCAAAACCTAAGCTTTGTAAATACCTCAAGACTAAGAAATGATACCTAAGGATAAACAATCACAAACAACCAATTAGGCTTTCCCAAATAATGCGACCACTTAAGCTATGGCTGATCAAATAATTTCCTTGCTTTCCTTCTGCCTCTTCTCTATAAAAGTTTCTTTTCTTTTTGTTCCCTACCTAGTTCCTGTTGGTGGGGCACTCCTAACCACATCCAGTTTGGCACTGCCCAATTTAAGTCGATTTTTGAGGAAAAAAACATTTAAGATTTGGAATATAAGTTGGTTTATCTTGTAACAGGAAAAAAAATATACAATGCAACAACAAGAATACAGAAAATCTGTATGCCGTGATATCATTGTGCAGTTCCCCTACTTAGAACATGAAGCCATATCATAAATACCGTGATGGGAAAGCCCATGGAGATTAGACATAGCAATGTGCCAACAAATCTGCATTCTAAGTATTTTTGCAATTGCTCTTGTCAGGCCTCAGGTTTCTTTAATTGAATAGTAGATGACTAATCAATAATATAAGCTGTCCACAAGTTGATATCATGCTATAACTTTCTATCTAAAGTTCATGCCTTAAGTGGACACTAAAATAGAAACATTTGAGATCTATTTGAATTTGACTTTTACCTTGAAAAGAAATGGAAAACATAAAATGCTTTTTAAGAAAGGATGAGTATGGCAAAGGAGCTAGTTGATCTGTAATTGTTTATTGATTAACCATGCATTGATTTATATAAAATGTGACCTTGGCATATGCATGTTATATCTGAAACTTTAATACACTACTTACAAAATGTATAATCTTTAGTGTTTAAGGAAAGGTGCAACCTAATAATCAATATGTTGGACTCAGTTACATATTAGAACTCTGGTCTAATTAATACTTTCTTGGTTTAACACTAAAGAAATCAAAGAATAATTTATAATATATATATATATATATATATATATATATATATATTCTTCTAGAAAATATAAGAAAATATAAAGATGGCGAAGAGTCTGCCTCCTGGTTAGAAACCTGTGTGATTTTCAGGCCTCATCATAGGCACTGCAAAGGCCCTACCTGGCAGGGAAGCTGCCCTCCCCACACCAGCCTGGGTGCAGAGCCCCTCTCTTTGTCTGCAGCCCCTTTGCAGGGGGAGTTCTTCAGGTGCCCCTGCACAGTCCTGTTTATGGGGGGGAGGGGGAGAACCTTGAAGACACTTTTCCCTACTCTTACTCAATACCTAGTACTTTTCCACTCCTAGTTAGGGCTCCCTCAACAGTGAGACAACCCTTATGTCTGATACTGCTGTAACTTACCCTCAACTGGTGCACTATTTCGTAGGGAAAATGAGATCAGGGAGTTGATGTTTTCTCTGGTTTTAGACTCTGGCTTATACCATCACAATAAGTGATTAAATATAACTCCTTCCTTTTTAGCTTGTTGATTTAATTGGTTACTCTGTCACCTGGCATCTCAGCATCTCAGTTCCCCCACCCCCTCTCTCTGTCTCTCTCTCTCTCTGTCTCTCTCTCTCTCTCTCTCTGTCTCTCTCTCTCTCTCTCTCTCTCTCTCTCTCTCTCTTTCTCTCTCTCTCTCTCTCTTTCTCTCATCTCTCTTTCTCTGTCTTTCTCTTTCTCCATCCTCCTCCCCCTCAGCCGAATGCTAACATAAGGGATAACTCTTAAAGAAAAAAAAAAGTCTATAAGATGTAAGAATATGTAGAATTCAATTGAATTACCACCTTGAAATGGCTGTGAAAAGAGAGGTAACTAGCAAGGATATTTAAGTCAGGGGTTGATATATCACCCCTCTTTATATTTAGGCCAAGGGCCAATTCTCCAAGAGTAATGACATCTTTTCTGATTCCTTTTCCTTGTCAGCTATATTGAAATTAATTCTTCGGAGTGCAGGCTGTTTCCTCCTCACTGCCCACCTTGTACCTGATCAGAACAAAAACCTACAGGAGCCTAAAAAGATAGTGAGGGCATAGGACTTACATTCTTCATTCCCTATCTATAAAGCTTCCTAATGAGGCATTTTCCTGAAGGCAGGTTAAATGATTATAAAAATTTTTATGCACTGTACCTTGCAAATGCCTCAAAAGAAATTTAAAATGTCTTATAATCCAATCATAAGGTTATAAAAATGTGGATAACCTTATATGACAATCTATATTTTAATATGCTTAATAGTGAAACATATACTTCATTCTTTTTATTTCAACCTGCACTTTTGTAGGGTTGTAATTTGTGGAAATTTGTAGTTAAAATTTAGTTAATCATGATCAAGTTACAAAACAGCAAGGACGCAGCAGAGCAAGGGGTAATAACTGTTTCCTATTAAGGAACTTCTTTTTCTTTTTTTTTTTTTACTGGGGAATTGGAAGATTGGAACAGCACTGGGGAATTGGGGGAAGGGGAACAGACAAGTTGCTGTCCTTTTGTTCTTCAATCTAGTTGTGGAGGACGTTGCTTCACTGACCCAAGTTGGCACCATCATTGCGCTCTTCCCGGGTGAGGCAGATCAGTTGCCAGCTTCTGGACTGCCGCTCACGCTGGCTGCTGGCTACACACAGTAGCCCATGGCAACCCACTGCAGCAGGGGCTGCAGCCTACGCCGTCGCTGGCAACTCACGGCAGCCCAGCTCCAGGTTGAGCTGTTGTTCAGCATCTTAGCTGTAGAGGGCAGTGTCGCTGGCCCTCATATGTGGGATCCGAACCGGGGCCCTCTGGCATCCCAAGCCAGCTCTTAACCAATGCGCCACTCGGCCGGCCCAGGAATTTATTTTTCTATGTAAGGAATAGACTGTAGCTCTTTTACCAAACATACTGACATATTAAGTGATACAAGTACACAGATTAGATAGATAGATAGATAGATAGATAGATAGATAGATAGATAGATAGATTTGACCTTAACAAATAGCTACATATTTCTTCAGCAAAATGGGTTTATTCAGGAACAATAATTACAATTCAAGATCTAATGGGGTACCATGTTCAACGCCAGAGAAATGAAGAAGAACACTCTTTTATGGAGTTGGGAAGGGCTGTTGTAAACAGAGTCCATTGGCAGAAATTGAAAGTTTGAAGTTCAGTGACTTTTCATTGGCTGAGGTATGGCAGTCTCCTATTGACTGAGATGTTACTAGGCAAGGAGGTATCGGTACTTCCTCCTGCTGAGGTAGTAAAGTGATATCACTTCCTGTCTGAGGTGCAAGGTAAGTCTCTTCTTGCTGGGCTCAGTGGTCTGCATTGAGTGGCAGGTGAGTGAGAGTTCTGTCTTCTAGCCTCCTGACTCCATTTGAAGTGAGGTTTCTCTTTATTAATTTTTACAGTGATGCTAATGTATTCCTTTTCTAAAAGTAAAATAAATAAAACAACATGTTAGAACCCTGATGAAGTTACAAAGTGAAAATTTCTAAGGAGCCCTGTCAGGGAGTTCAGATTATTTTGTTTCTATACTTTTGTACACTAAGCTTGTTCTCCATGGGTGATCTTATTCTCTTCCATAATTGAAACCATCACCTATATTCTTTATTACTTCAAATCTGTCTCCCTAGCACAGACCTCTTGCCTAAAAACTAGGGCTGTATTTCCATTCTGTTTTTTAGTCACATGCACCTGGATGTCTTGGTATCATTTCAAAGTTACCCTCTAATAAATAAATGGATAATAATAATCAAATTTACTCCTCCTTTACTATATGCCTTTTATATGATTCTGGGTTGAAATGTTACAAACAATATAGTGAATGTGAGTACCAAATTAGTACCACAAATTAAAACAAATAGCTTGATGCAAAAAAAACACAATACAAAATAGGTTCCATGCCAATATTCTTTCGCTGCTTTTATTTGATCAATAAGTGTTCCTAATTCTGAAAAACTGTCTTTCTCATGTTTAATTAGGCACCAGGTCTAGTGCTCAACATGGATACATTTGCTTAGCCTTCCAGGTCTCTTTCCTCTCCCTTTTCCTTTTCTCTACAGTCTCAGCATCAAGTTCATGAATGCCATCCAGCGGTCTGCACACCTTGCATATCCTCAACAACGTCTGAATTTACTGCACACTATGAAGGCAGACAGGTAGGATTCAGATTTTTTTTCCTTTCCCTGAGGATTTGGGAAGACAAATGTCAGTGGTCATTGCTTAGGCCTACTTGGGGCAATTGGGGCCAAATACATTACAAACTCGATGGTAATATACTTAGGTATTGGTGCATATGGCTAACGGAAGACTTTGGGATATTTATTTTCAAAAGTTCTTTGTTCTTTTTTAATACATATAAACATGTACAAAATTCTTATGTGCAAGGAATGAACAAGGAATAAACATAATTACATTATACATACTCTTTGGGGATAGTCTTTTTCTTTGTTTGTTTTGTTTTGTTTTTTGCTTGGCTTCTTTACTCACAACCTCTATCTTTATCTGTCTGCTCAGTTAACTATTTAACTCAAGTTGCCAACTTAGAAAATATTCTTCCATTTTTCACCATTCCTATTTAATAAACACAACCACTTCCTCCCCCCTACATACATACATACAGTATATGCTTATCTAATAACATAAGTGACATAAGTATTTTTAATAGATATCCTTATTGATTTATTTTACACACACACACACACACACATTCATTGGTTTTGGTCATTGCTTTATAAATATGAGATAATAGACATTTCTCTGAAACTTGCTTTTGTTTACCCAACAATACCTTATGAAATACTTCCAAGTAAATTGCAGTTTTGTTAATGGCAGCTGATATTGCATGAAAAAGAAATAATGTAATTTATCAAACAATTCCTCTATGAATAGGCATCCCATTCTTTTTTTTAAAGATTTTATTAGGGAATTGGGGGAGGGGAACAGCACTGGGGAATTCTGGGAAGGGTAACAGACAAGTTGCTGTCCTTTTGTTCTTCAGTCTAGTCATGGAGGATGTCGCTTCATTGGCCCATGTTGCTATTATCATTGCGCTTTTCTTGGGTGAGGCAGATCGGTCGCTGGCCTCTGGACAACTGCTCACGGCAGCTCTTGGCAGCTAACACTGGGTATCAGCCTCTCACACTGGCTGCCAGCCACACACGGTAGCTCATGGTAGCCCACTGCAGCAGAGGCTGCAGCCTATGCCGTCACCAGCCATTCACAGCTGCCCAACTCCAGGTCAAGCTGTTGTTCACCATCTTAGCTGTAGAGGGCTCAGCATCACTGGTCCACATGTGGGATTGAACCGGGGCCCTGCTGCTCAGAGCTGGAGTCCCAAGCCAGCTCTTAACCAACACGCCACTCGGCCAGCCCCTCCCCCCCCTTTTAAAAATGTTTTTTGTGTGTTTGTTTTTGGTAGCTGAATGCAATACTGTAAGAAGCAACTTTTTTTTTTTCTTTTCACAATCTTATCTACTGGTGCTTTATTTTAGTAGATAATTTCACTGCATTGAGGAATGTATGTATTCCTCAAGGAACTGATAATCAACTAATGTGTCCCAGTGAAAGTAACAACCAACCCAAGAGAAGAGTTAGATGATGAAGAGCATTATTAGTCATGCTAAGAACATCCTGTGATAGTGAGAGGTCATGGATGGAATAGGAAATGTAATGATGTGATTGCATATTATATTTTTAGTAATCACTCTGTTAGACTCCGACTTCTCACACTGGTCTAGACATTTGACACTCATTTTATAAGAACACCCACTATTTAAATTATTTGTTCCTCCTAGGTTCTGATTTGGTTGCAGGGAATATGATTCTCTTTAGGTAGGTTCTAGCTATTTTAAATTTTGGTAATAAATAAATTCTGGTTTTGATTGGTCCTTTTAAAATATCCATATTGTTTAACATTTCACATAATTCTATTTTAGTTCAGGGAAAGGTGGGTGAAATACAAATTGAGACACAGCATATGGAGTACAGGGGTCATCAAGTGAAAAATAATTAATCCAAACTCTAACATTGATAACAAAGACATGTCTAAAAATATTTTCCTGTTTGCCTCAGCTAGTAAAAAACTTACAGATAAAATTCTTTATCCAACTATGATAATTAGTTATCTCAGTTTTTCCCAACGTAGATTCTTTTTAATTTGTTGTTTCCTTTTCCTTCAGGTTTACCATTTTCATGTTGCATTGAATCAAAAAGATGTTGTAAGTGCCACCTAAAAATATGTGGGGTATAAATAAAAACTCAGTGATATAAAGTAAAAACTGCTAAAGATGAAGGAGCAACCCCACTTGTACTAATGAGGACATTGAGGCCCAGACAAGTTATATAAATTGCCCCAATGTCAAATTTAAGATCAGAGCCCAGATCTCTTGATAATTGTTCTGTTCTTTTGCCTTAAATCCAAGTGAGTTTTCCTTTATAAAGAGCATTTTCTAAATGGCTCCACATAAATAATTCTAAACAAGAGCCCACAGTACTCTGAGATTTGAGTACTGTGGCAAGGCTTATAATACTTGTGGAAAATTTTTAAGAAACGAGACTACAACAGATCTTTAAGCCATAATAAAGCCTTTAGTCTTATTCTAAAAGCAATGATTAGCCTTTGATGAGTTCAACATTGTGTAATCATGATCAATTTTGTACTTCAGAATGCGAAGTTTGACTGTTGTATGAAGAGCCGATTTGACAGGACAAGGCCAGAGGTGGGGAGTTCAAATAGGAGAAAATGAGTATTTATGCTGTTGATAAGAGCATAAAAGAAGACATCATATTCGAGAGTAATTAAGTGCATAGAATCAACATGACTTGTTAACTGATTGGGTGAGGGAACTAAAAGAAAACCAGTAAAGTGTAGCTCCCATGTTACTGGGTTATAAAACTAGGCACATAGTAGTTGTAATTTACTTAGATTAGAATTTAGCTGGTATATGTACGTGTAAACAGAGGATGAAGAATTACATTCTGGGCATGCCAGAAAGAAGTGACTGTAGGTAATCTACATGGGCATTAGTTTGACCAAAAATATAGGAATTCAGCCATTCACATATGACTGTAAAGTCTCTGAGTCCATGGATGGTTCTAAACGATCCCTGAGAAACTTGAAATGGTAAACACTAAATAATGTGTATGTGTATGCACATTTCCAGGAGAGAGCTAGTTGATTTTCATCAGTTTCTCAAAGGATTCTCCAATTAGTGCTTCATATACACCTACAATAAACTGACTAACTATAGAAATAAAATCTTGCACAGAAATGAAATCACTATAATCTAGGGAGAGTTTATAGATAAATATAGAGCAGTTTTGTTTTTTGTTTTTCATGTTTTTGAACTAATTTTTTCTCCATATTGAATGATATTTTATGAAGCTACTGAATTTACGAGCAATATCAAGTTTAATCAAGGGGAACATGTTTGAGATGCCTTTGACTCTATCCTGATCCAAACATTTTAAAAATCTTTGGCCTACAAGATACTAGAGACAATTTTAGAAAGTTCCCCCTACTTTATATGGTTTATAAACCTTTTTGAATAAGACACGCTGGGCTAGAAAAAAATAACTCCCCTATTATGACATGAAAATTCTTTCTAAGAAGTATTTACCAAAAAAAAAATTATAATTGAACTTTTCCAAAAGTAGCCCACCAACATGTCAAATTACCACTTGCTTGGGTGTGTGTACCACAGGGTGATGTCATGGGACAATGGCTCTAAATTATTTATGCAGGAATCACATATTTCTCTTATGTAGACCCCTCTGCTGCTTGTGTGAGAGTAAATTTGCTTTCCCTGATGATAAAATACCTCCTTCCTTCCCAATCATCTTACTTAAAGACACAGGGTGAACCATCCAAAAAACTGAATTGCTGACCCAGTATAATGGGAACTCTTTCTAGTACTGCTACACTCATTTCTTTGTGTGTAGACATAGAAGTATACATTTATTGAGATTATTCTGTGTGCTATTCATCACTAGTATTCATCACTAGCAATGGTAAATTCAACATAATCTCTGATTCGTAGAATTTATAATTGAATAGGGAATAAATACAAGTGTACAAGTATTTATAATGCTGTTTTGAGTATTATGATATCAGTAAGTTAATAAAGGTTCTAGGAGTATTCATTCAAGAAGTATCTGTGCACCCCTTGGGTTTTTTCAGAGAAACCTATCTTTAAGTCTGTAATTTATTTGATATAATTGGACAACCATTGACTAGTCTTAAGCAGAGGGGAAATATAATCATATGTACACTTATAAAGATCAGTAGCATGTCAAAAATTCTTGCAACATTAGTATCTCTGTTTACAGCCATAATAAGAGCTTAATTCTCAGTATTGTAACTTGACTAGCAATGGTGGGGTTGGAAGTGGGGTGGGAAGAGTGGTCATTCTTGGCTTCCAGGTATGTAAGGTCAACACTAGGAAGAATTCTGGTTCTAACTGTTCACATTGCTACCCAGAGTTTCAATTAGGATTATATCTAGTGGCATAGCTAGGATGACCATATGCTCTGGTTTGTGTGGGACAGCTGTTTGCACTCAAAAATGTTCTTTGGACTCCAAATATTTGGTCACCTTTATAAACTCCTTCAATAACTGTGGATTAAACTAAATATGTGTTCCATTCTGCATCAACTCAGAAGACAAAAACTAAATTAGACATTTTAAAATGAAAGAATTTAGTACAAAACTGTTTTAGTTCAGAATCCATAGAGGTAGCAATTGCAGGTAGTAACTACCATCCTTAGAGCTGGGTAATCAAAGGAAGGCAGTTGAAATTATTACATTTTAGTAGCTTGGGGAAGGGACCCCATAAAGTTGAAAATCAGGCATCGTAAAGGGGGCACTGACCAATAGATGCTCTTGTCTCTGAGGACCTGTGTTGGGGTTGATTCTTCAAGTAGTGGGAAAAATACAAAGTAGATTCAATTGCGGGAGCTACTAGAACTGTGTGCCAAATGTAAACAAAGTGGGTTGGGAGGAAGTGGACAGGAACAGGAAGTAGACAGAAAGCTCAAAGGAAGCAAACGGCCTCTAGTCTTGCTCCCCACTATGGGCAGAGGACAACTGGCAAGGCTGGCCCATAAAGCAGAAATGGGGTTTGCACCCCAACCCCAAAACTGCACACTCACTTGTTGTTCATTTACTGGCACACGGGAAAATGCTTACATTGAAAAATGAGCATTATATTTGATGTAATTTTAAGATTTGGGCCTATGTAGTTGAGGACTTCAGAGTATCAGAGCCATTAACTATTTTTGCTTCAAAATCTGACTTAAAGTGCATTATTTTAAAAGGAATATAGATATTAAATATTGGTTTAGATGGTATGGTGTCAGTAAATGCTTTCTATATGAGCCTCTGAAGATATTTCTTTCACTAATTTACTTAATCTGATTTTCCATATGTAAAATAATGTCTTAAGTGTAGTAGGCATATCCATATCGGCATTATATTTTTGCAAAATTACAATTTGCTGTGCTCTGGTTTTTGTTGCAGAGAGAGAGAGAGAGAGAGAGAGAGAGAGAGAGAGAGAGAGAGAGAGAGATAAAGATCCCTTGAGGTATAAGAAACACATTAGTAAAGCTGAATGAATTTTCACCTTTTTTGCAAGCATGGCCATGTTTCTTATTTTGTATGTCCTTCAGGCATCATCAGAGCACAAAGTTCCAAGTGACTTCAAAGAGTTTTCTGTACTCAGATCAGCATTATGGGGCATGTAGGAAGATGAGAAATGAACCGACACCAGAAGTGCAATGAAAGGTAAAAATTCTAGCATCCACCACAGCTCATGAGCTAAGCAGCAGGCTAAATTGCTGCACCTGGATACAGGCATTTCTTGGGCTCATGAAGGAAAAGACGGTAAGCATTTAAGGCAGAAAATAAATCTGAGTTTATTCACTAGATTCAGGGAAAATTTTCCTCTCACCAAGTAACACAGGTAACATTTTATTATTTTTATGGAAATCTTTCAGCTTTCTTGTTTAGAGAAGGAAATACCAGATGAATGCAAATGATCAAAAATAGAAGCAAAATACAGTACCTAGCTACAGTGCTTACAGTATATGCTATTTGGATGAAAACTGATCCTTCAAAGTCCAATATGTTTTTATTAAATCTTTAAATTTATAGTGATATGAGTTCTAGAGATATTGAAGAATTAAAGAAAGACCCAGGAAGATACAGAAGAAACCTTCTGTATTCGTTATACCAGCCTCTCTCCTCTGAAAGATAGGCCTTGGGAAAGAGAAGAAAGAATGAAGACATAATGAAGACTGGATTCAGGTGCTATGTCCTCTGACACAAATTGTGCAATAGCTCCTTAAAAATAGGTACATTTGAAATTTAAAGTGTTTATATACATGCAAATGTTAAAAATCACAGTATCATAAAATGAAGTAGTTTATATTTTTGGGTATGCTGCACATACACTTGATAAAAATTATGGAAGCTTGAATTTTTTATTAGTTTCAGGTGTACAAAACAATGTAATAGTTAGACATTTACACTCCTCACAAAGTGGTAACCCCTCTCCCCAATCTATTACTCTTCTGACATCGTTTGTAGCTGCTACAATACCATTGACTCTATTCCCTGTGCTGTACCTTACATCCCATGAATATATATATTCTCAAACTTCCCTTTATTTTTTGGCTGCAATCTCCCTTTGAATTGATAACTGAACCAATCTTTAACAATTTCAATGTCTTCATTGTCTATGTGAAAGTTGTGTATTACTTCTATAGTCCTGATTTTTGTCTTCTCGATGTTCAAATGCAGTCCTGCTTTAGCACTTTTTTCTTCTGCTTTCAGAAGTTGTTTCAAATCATTGCTACTTTCTGCAAGTAAGATGGTGTCATTTGCCTATCTTATTATTGATAGTTCTTATACCAATTTTCACTCCTTCCAGTTTTTCGTATGTTCTGCCAACAGATTAAAATGAATAGAGAGATAAAATGCACCTTGTCTGACACCTGTGCTTATAGAAATCCATTCTGTCTCTCCATATTCTGTCCTGACAGTAGCTCCCTATCCACAATACAGGTTACACATCAGTACAATCAAATATTGAGGCACATCCCTTTCTTTCAGAGCAACCTATAGCTTTTAATGATCCATGCAAAGACTTTACTGTAGTCTAAAAAACATAGACTAACTTTCTTCTGAAACTCTTTGGAGCACTCCAGTATCTAATAAATATTCATAATTAGATGTTGATATATATATATATATTAGGCTCAACAAAATACATTAAAATTGTTAACTCTTTAGTCATATTTAAAATGATTGCTTTTAAAATATAACTACATGGACATACTATCTTAAAACCAGTCATGTTCCAATAACTGGCTTCTCACTATCAAATTATTTTCTTTGTAATGTTTTAGCAATCACTCTGGTTCATTTATCCTATACTCTACTTCCCTCCTTATCAGGATCTACTTTTCCTAGAGATTTAGTATATTACTAGTAGCTGGACATGAAATTACGTGGTTGGAAAAAGAGCTTTTTTTTTTTTTTTTAATTGGCAATAGATTTCCTCCTGTACAATGTTAAGTTTTTTGTTTGTTTTGTTTCTGGGATTTGGCCTTTGGGCGCCATTTGAAATTTACAGTGTCGTATACCTCTAGCAATTTTCCAGTTGCCTGGCAGCTCAGCTGGGCCTCACTGCAGCCGCTGCTGCCACCATATTCTCCAGCTTTTATTTATTGAAACACCCACCTTCCCAGTTTCATATGTAATCCTTTGGAAAGAGCATCTGCTTTTCATGCCACAGAATTTGACTCCAAAATCCACCTCTCCGGTTCTGATCTCTCCTGTTTATGCTCCATTATTTCTGCATGAGTAATCTTTCACCACAAACATAACCTATGAAACTTTGAGGAACAGCGCTAAAGCCCACCTATTGGGTCCAAGGATATCGTGTCTGGAGGAGAGAGGAGTTAAGTAGAAAACACTAAGATTGTTCCCCGGTCTGATTTCTATGGCTTTATTATTCACATACTAGTAAAAATAACAAAGTAAAAGTAAGAAAGGAAGTTATTCTAACTGGAGGGTGCTCAGAGAAGACAAGTCATCAGCGGTGTCAGTGCCAACTCCCTCAGATGCAGCAGGAGTCAGGCCATCTTCATTGGCATCTGTTTTCAGACATCACTTGTTGGCAATGTGGGCGTGCTTGTAGTCATTGGCAGCATTAGGAGTTCTCTTAATATCTTCAGAACCTATTGTCAAAAACTTACCCTTCAGTGGGCACTGGCAAGAATTTCAATAATTCGCTTCAGAGGGCTTGGGAATTTTAAAAGCTGGAAGTAACAGGAGAAAATGGTAGATGTCATATGTCTTACACTTGAGAAGACTAGATTTAGGAACTCAAGTAAAAGGCCTGCTAGGAACTTGCAAAACAGTGAGGAAATTGATAGGCATGATTGGAGTTCCTGTAAAATGTGCATAAATGGAGTGAAAAGACTACTCTATTGTAACATTTCTTGTGGCTCCATATTTATTTCTTATCTGGTGTGCCTTGTGAGATGCAAGCCACACAAAATTCTTATACTTAACGGTCTGTCCTCGATTTTTTTTTTTAATTAAAGTGTATTGGGGTGACAATGGTTAGTAAAGTTACATAGGTTTTAAGTGTACAATTCTGTAATACATCATCTATATATATATCACATTGTGCGTTCACCACCCAGAGTCAGTTCTCCTTCCATCACCATATATTTGATGCCATTTACCCTCATCTACCACCCCTTTTCCCTCTTACCCGCTGGTAACCACTGAACTATTGTCTATGTCTATCAGTTTTCGTTTCTTTTTTTGTCTTGTTCCTTTGTTGCTTTCAGTTTTATATCCCACATATCAGTGAAATCATAGGGCTCTCCACTTTTTCTGTCTGACTTATTCCCTTAGCATAATACTCTCAAGAATTGTACCTTTCTTGCTGTGATGGTAAATGGGGGCTCAGCAGGATGTCACTTCATGGGGAGGATGCAAACAAGGGTATAAAGTTGCTAATTTATTCATCCAAATGCCTCATAATAGGTGATCTTTGCTTCATGTTATAATGGTTAATATTAGCCATTTCCTCATAGTCTAAATCTAAAATTGCTTTCAATGACATAGATATTCTCTTCCTTAATTTTGCCAAGTGTATTTGTAACTGTCATCCTTTCAGTATTCTAGGCACAAAATTTAAAGTCACCTTTGACTGCATATTATTGTGATTCTACATCTCACATGTATGAAACTCAGTAAATTATAACATCACGAATCACTAACACACAAATCTCTTAGCTCTCACAACCAAAACATTAATTAAGGGACTAATTGCTTTTATTCCTGGATTATAGTAATGGCTTCTTAACAGTCTCTTTTCTTCTATTTCTTTTTCCTTCTTTAATTCTTTCCACATATTACTGCTAGCTTAATCTTCCCCAATATAATTTCATGTTGATATATAACAGTAGAAAAATATTTCAATTATCTATTTAAAAGTTTATAATATCTTTAGGTGGCCTTTTGTATTAAATTTCAATTCTTGTCTGGTTTATGTGATTTTTAAATAAGCTGATACTAGATTATTTTTTTCGATTTAGTCTGTTACTTAGGAACTCTTCGTGACTTAGTAAATACAGTAAATATATACTATTAATTTGGTAAATCCTGCCTTCCCAATGAGAATGCAAACTTGACAAGGGCCATACTTTTCTTTACCTTTCACAAGGCCTATTAAAGTGATATAAAACTATATTTTTAAACTAATCACTTATAGATTTATAATTAATTTTGAAAACAAACAGTCAATTTCTAAATGTCACTGAAATCTATTTCAAATCAACTAAAATCATGTGAAGTCAAAGACATAAAAGTTTAAGACAAAGAATTAGTATGACTCAAGGATAAAGTTATTATGTCAGCCATATTGTAATATTCTTTGCCCACAAATAAGAAAATTACCTCACCATATTTTCTGAAAGACAGATGCTTTTAAATCATAAATTGTTTAGAGGCTTCTTTTCAAAGCTCTATATACTCTATCATTTAATAGGAAATTGTTTTCTGTTTCATAATAGTTATGGAAATTTTAATGCACAGCTTATAATTCTTTGACAATTGCCTATTGTACTGTTGCTGCATGTGTCAAGCTCCCTTACAAAGTTGAACCCATTTAGAAATTTATAGAATTCCAAAAAAAAAAAAAGAAATTTATAGAATTCCAATAGTATTAGTGTTGATTATAAGAAATCTTCAATCTATTTTTTAAAATACATTTTTTCTTCTGAATAGGAAAATGAATAGGAACTGGTGCTCACCTAAGAACTACCTCACATTTCATCTCTAAGTGTCACAATACTGTCACTATTTTTGAGGCTTACTGACAGAATTCCAGCTTTCATTTTTTTATTGTGTAGAGGAATGAGTTAATTCATTCAAATGATCTTGGAGCATTGTTAAATCCATTCCTTTTAACACATTGAGATCTATTTGTTTTTCTTCCTCACAGTGTACTCAAGTAAATGCTGTCCTGTTGACACCTAATACTTAACATGTCAAAGACAGAATTCATTATTTTCACCCAGCAAATTTCTTATGTCTCAAATACCTCAAAGTTCAAGGAAGCTTTCCCCTTTCTCCTTTAAATAACTTGTTACATTTTGTCTTCTCTAAATATCTTAAAAGTGAATGAGATTTTATATATAAATTCACACACACACACACACACACACACACACACACACACACACACACACACACCAGACATGAGAAAACTCCAGGTGTTTCTATTAAATTAACTAGTTGATGTGCAGTCACTAAATGTGCATAAGACTGTGTTATACAAATCTAGAAGACTGGGCTCTCCTTCAACTCTACCAAGTGGTGACTGGAATTAAGTAGCTTAATCTCTTTGGTCCTCCATTCCTTCATTTGTATAATTAGGTTATTGAAGTATTTTCTTGGAGTTTCTTTTAACATTGCAACTGATCATAATTAACGCAGGAGGTGGTAGCAGGTCCATGAGGTGCTTCCTCATGACTGAGCAATCATGGATAAGCAGCACTGGAAATTACACTAACAATACGGCTCACCAATGTGGATTTGTCTCAGATGATCACCTGCCACCTTGCATATAAATTTTGCATTGCTAAATTAAAAGAATAACAGCTTTTAACCATAGTACTCTGAGGCCTCCTTATGACATTTATTATATAAATATTGCTAATTATAATTAGCACTTCTCTTCACAAGCATTTGATTTTGCTGAATCCAATCTCCTTTTTACTACTGTGGAATAGGAGATCCATTTTCTCCTCTGAAAATGGAATAAGTTTAGAAATGGGGAAAGAAACTATGATCCTTTCACAAGATCCCCTGGGCTAAGATGCCAGCTTCATTTTTCTTCATTGTTCAGTGTTAATTAGGTTCAGTTTTGTTTGCTGCCAGTGCAGTGTCATTTGAAATCCAGAAAACAAGAAAAGTAATTGCATCCTAGTCTTTCAATATATTTAGCATTTGGAGAATTCTAGACTCTTGAAGGTTTACTTTTCTATTTATGATATAATCACTGGGAAAAAGAATATTTTTTATTTAGAGAATATAGAACATATCTCTGTAAAATCTTCCACATGATGGTAAATGTTATACCTATTTGATCAGATCATTTGGCTCAGAAATTCATAGCCGTCATGCTTTATGTTCTCCTGAAGTTTTGAAAATATGAAAAATCTATCAACAAATATATGCCTAAACAGAAAAAAAATTTCTATTTTTATAACTTTCTATTGAATTTGGAATACATAAACACATAAGTATTTTGGCATGTATTATACAATAGATTTTTATAGAGTACACATAAAAGGAGATACTATTAGTAAAATTATGTTCTGCACAAAACTATTTGGTGTACGAAAAGAAAAGTTATTATAGTGGTGCTTCCACTAATGATCTGTTTGCTTTATTGCCATATAAGAATAAGAATCTATTTTGAGCTTTTATTTCAGTTGCATTAGATTTCCTTCAGAGTTATGTTTGTTTAAAAGAAGTTTTAAAAATAAGACTTTCTGAGAAAACACATTTTGAAACAGGCAAGATTAGGAAAATAGGAAAAGATGGCAACTTGAACACTTATTGCCCTGCTGTCATTATCTTAATTGCCACCCAACAACTTGATTACACACACACACACACACACACACACACACACACACACACACGTTAAAATGAGTCTTAGAGGATGGTAGCAAGGCCTCATCTTTAACTGGAGTCCTAGAGGAGAGAGTTGGCACAGTTATTGTCCCCACTGGGCCTGAGATCACTTTGGGCCACGTGGGGGGAAGTTTAAGGTGAGGAAGTTTAGATGGATACCAGAGAGAACCTGCCCTACAGGTATGTGTGAGTTTCATCTCCTACAAGGGGAGAGGCTGCACATTTCCTCCTGGAGTGCTTCATGGAGCACCAGCTGGAGGAGCTGTGGGACCACAACCCTGGCATGTTGAATTCACTGTGCCCTTGAAAATTAGAGGGACATGAGGCCGAAAGCTTGAGGGTTGCCTCTTCTTAGGCCAGGAATACAGTGTTTTGCATTTCTTCCCAGATTGCTGCCATCTCACTCCAGTATTTGGATTGAGCCTTAATAGGCAGGCAAGATAAAATTATGTTGTTGCTAAGGGGCCCCGACAGATAGAATGGAAAAAAAGGTAGTTTAATTAAATGAGACTGCTCTTAGGAGAAAGATACTTTAAGCAAAAGCAACAGTTTTAATTTAACCTAAACACAATTTTAATTTAAACTAACATTTAAAGTCTGTGACTTGATTTTGATCAGGTTTGAAAAGTTCATAGCTAATATTTCTTCAGTTACTGCTCTGCCTTATTATTTCTCTCCTCCTCCAATGTGAATCCAATTATATGAATGACAGACCATTAGCTCTTTTGTTCTCTCCCATATTTTTCTGAATATACGTATTTCTATACCATCTTTTACTCCACCTGCCTTCTGTTCACTATTCTGCTCTTAAACCCATTCATTAAATATTTAGTTTCAGTTACTGTATTTCTCAGATTTAGAATTTCCAAAGATTTTTCTATTTTTATGGATTTCAATTTTCTGATATAATCTCTATATTTCTGCCCATCTTCTCTTGAGCATACTAATCACAGTAATCACTGGTCTGAAACTCTAATATCTCTATTATTTCTGGGTTTGTTTCTTTTGTCTGATTTTTTTCTCTTGAATTTGTTATTTCTAGCTGATCTCCTGATAATCCTGGAAACCATTTATTTAATACCAGCATTGTGTTTGAAAAATTGTGGAGACTATGCAAGATCCTATCTTCCTCTATAGTCTATTTATTTAACTTGTAATATGCAGCTAGAAGAAGTAGCAACTTTTATTGGTCAAAATGAGGGTGAGATATTTTAGTCTTTATGAAGGTTAGCCAATTTCCTATTGGCTTTTGTAGGGCACTCCTCATTTATGCCTCTTTTCCTAGCATAAGTATCAAGAAACTTCCTTTTACAATTAAAAGTGTTTGGTTGATACCAGGGGTCAGCACACTTTTTCTAGGAACAACCAAATCATAAATATTTTAGCTTTTCCAGTCAGATGGTCTCTGTAATAACCAATCAATTCTGCCTGTGAGGCACAAAAACATCCATGGAGAGATATCAATGAATATGTCTGTGTTCCAATAAACCTTTATTTACATTAACTGAAGTTGAGCCAAACATAACGTGTGGGTCACAGATTGCTGATACCTCATTTAGGCTACAAATAGCCTAAGAAGTTCCCTCAACTTCTTAGCCTTTGTCTCATGAGTTTAAGAAATTAATATGCTTCAAGGAGAAAAGGAGCACAAGATGTCAGTCTTTGATTTTTCCTTCTTTCCTTCCTTCCTTCTTTATTGGGGTGACAATTTTTAGTAAAGCTACATAGGTTTCAGGTGTACAATTCTGTAATACATCATCTATATAGCACATTGTGGCAGAATTGCCATAAGAAAAGATGAAATAGAGCCAGTGGCAACAACATGGATGGATCTTGAGATTATTATGCTAAGCCAGGCTTTTCTACAGAGTCTTTCTCCTTTGTAGCCTTGAATTGCAATTACCCATGTATAAGACACACAGCTTTTTGAAAAAATTGGGGCCTAAAAACTGGGTGCGTCTTATCCAGTGTTTGTATGAGCGCAAAAACAAGCGCGAAAAAAGTGGTAAATGCAATTTAAAAAAATCTACAACCACTGTACATGATGCACCCAGTTTTTAAACCCCAAAGTTTTTGAAAAAGGGTGCATCTTATACATGGGGAAATATGGTATTTGCCTCCCTGACCCCACAACACCATAATAAGTTCTTAGCTTGTTTATGCTTGTTTGCTAAATTTCCTACTGTTATTAATCAACAAATACAAAAAGTGGCAGAAACATATCTGCATATTGTTAACATTTTTGTCTTCTCTCTGTGATTTCTGTCCCATAAAATTCTGGACTTCTTAATTATACTCTATTACCTTGAAAGAGCTATGTTTGGTGTTTCTTACAGCTTTTATAATTATTCTTGAAAGGACAAGTTAGCCTAATACAAGCTAATCTATCATCGTAGGAAGCAGAAATCCCCAAAGGGAAAATAAAAACAGCAATTTGTAGGCTTCTGAATAAATCACTAGAAATCAGAAGTAGAAAACTGTGATAATAAATTGACATAAAAGCAAACATTGAATAAGGAAGTAGACTAAAATCAAGTATATCAAGTTTTACACTGTGTATAGAAAACTACTCAATCTTAGTAATGTAAAACCTGAATAATAGAATGACATGCCATATTTTTGTTAGGAAAGTTAATACATGAAATTGTCAATTCTCTCTAAATTATAAACTTAATGTATTTTTTGATGGAATCACAATAGTTATTTTTTTAATTGGATAAAATAATCTCAAATTCCCTTTGAAAAATAAATGCTTGAGAATAGCCAACACAATTATAACAAACAAGGGTAGTTATAGAAGACTAGCCTTATAAGATGATGAAACAATATAAAAATCATCAAAATTAAAAAAAATGATATTGGTATAAGAACAGAAAATCAAAGAGTGGAGCAAAGTGAAGAACAAATAGATTCCAATGTATACATAACTAAAATGTTATGTTCCACACTGGTGTATTTTAATTTTGTGGGAATATAATAGCTGATTTGACAAATGTGTTGACACAACTGATATTCTAAATAGGAGAAAATAAAGATTATCTCATGCTGCTCACAAAAATAAATTTTAGATGACACATAATGTAAACATTAAAATTAAGCATTTTATAGTAAAATGTAAGAGATTAAATGAACATCTTATTGGTTAGGAAGACTTTTAACCATGTCAAAAAACTAGAAGCTATGAAAAAATAAAAATATCACCCCAATACACTTAACTTAAAAAATCTATGAAATATAAGCACCATGAAAGCAGGTTTTCTCGGTTTTGATATTACTACAATCCTAATCTTAGATCATTGCCTGATACAAAGCAGGTACTCAACGATATCTGTGAATGAATGAATGAATGAGTGAATTAATGCATAGATAATTTCTAACGAACAAGTAACAACATTTTCTTTATAATTTTTCAGGTGTTTTTTATAACTTAATAGGAATTTATCCTGCGGCACTTCAGTATTTTTCAAATATGTATTTTTCAAATTTTTTTGGGGTATGTTGATTTTTCGGTTTCTGTATCAGAAAGTACAAATTAACCTCTTTGTATAAGTCCTTACTTTTTTAAAACTGCATGTGATTAAAACCACATTAAAAACTGAGAGTTTACCATAGTGACTGCACCAGTCTGCAGCTCCTACCAACAGTGCACCAGGGTTCCCTTTTCCCCACAACCTCGCCTGCACTTGTTGTTTGTTGATTTATTGATGATAGCCATTCTGACCAGAGTGAAGTGGTATCTCATTGTGTTTTTTTTTCCATTTCTCTAATGATTAATGAGGTTGAGCATTTTTTCATATGCCTGTTGGCCATCTGTATAAAAAACTGGAAGTGGAACTACCTTATGACCCAGCAATTCTACTCTTAGGTATTTATCCAGAAAAACCCAAGACATTAATTCCAAAAAATATATGCACCCCTATGTTCACTGCAGTGCTATTCACAATAGTTCAGACTTAGAAACAACTGAAATGCTCATTAGTAGGCAACTGGATTAAGAAACTGGTACATTTACACAATGGAGTATTACTCAGCTATAAAGAAGGAAATCGTACCATTTGCAACAATATGGATGGAATTGTAGAACATTATGCTAAGTGAAATAAGTTAGTCAGAGAAAGACAAATACCATATGTTCTCACTTATACATGGAATCCAAAAAACTGAATAAATGAGAAATATAAACAGAAATAATCTCAGAGACAAAGAGGAAAAACTGAGGGTTACTAGTTGGGAGGGGGTGGGGATGAAAGAGAAGGGGAAGGGATGAGACAATACAAATTGGTAACTACAATATGGCCTCAGGGATAGA
>NW_017732232.1:633282-659855 GCF_001890085.2 Hipposideros armiger
ATATATATATATATATATATATATGGTCATGGGATGTGGAATAGAGTGTGGGAATGGAGTCAATGGAATTGTAATAGATAATTATGATATCGGGGGTGGGAGGGCAGTGGATGTGAGGAGGGGGGTTGTTAGTTTGTGAGGGGTGAAAAGGATAACTATTACATTGTTCTGTACACCTGAAACAAATAATAAAAAAAAATGTGAACATCAAAAATAAAAATAAAAATATAAAAACTTAGAGTTTAGATCTTTAAAAAAAAAACTTAGAGTTTAGTTTTTGCAGAGTATGTACAAATAATTTTTAAGTAAAGAATATTTTGTGAACTAAGTAATTCAATTTTCTCTTTTGCATTTTTGTCTAACATTTGGATTTTATTAGAGTCTTTCAAATGAGTCTTTGCAGTTTTCTTTTTCTCTCTGAAGACTAATGTTTCTGTCATACTTAACTGGGCAGAAATTTAAGAAATTTATCCCAAAATAAGTACAAAATTGAATGCTTTTCAAGGAAACTGGGCTGTGTTTCTTCTCTGGAGCCCAGCCAGCATTAGCTAACACTAGGAAATGAGACAATATTTCTGTTGTTCACACATACCACATTTGCCACAAGCAGTAAAGCTTCACGTTGGCAACAGCAGAATTTGGCCTGGCATTCCCAGCCCTGATGCTCTCAGCTGCATGGTCCTGCCCCAAAAGAAATGAGCAGCTATCGTTTCTTGCCAAGACCAGAATTTTGAACTGTAACCAGGAAGAAGCATTTTCCCCATTTATATGCACACTGATAATTAGGCTCAAGGAAATGAAGTGCACAGAATGGAAATTGAGATTTTGTTTTTTAATGTAAACTTGTTTGATACCAGTTTCCACTCTTCTGACAGATGGGTTCTTTTTGGCAGGTGATTATGCAAACTGTTCCTTTCATGCCTGTCTATATGAAATGTATTCTATAAACACATTGAAGCATCGTACTCCTCTGAGTCCTCAGTGCTGGGGAATGTATTAGCACCATGTTGATTTGCATGACAGGATTCAAAAGTTCCTGAGAGTGGAAGCTGGGGGGAATTCTAGTGTGATTGCTTTGGTTCTGCCAAGGGCCCTGGTAGATAATAATGCAGTTCCCTTGAAATTTTACATAGGGCATTTTCATGTCAAAGGAAAAAAATGAATGCACAGATAATAGAGAGAATTCCAAACAAGCAAATTATAAATAGTTAGTAATAAGTGTTTTAACAGATACTAGAAAATGAATGTGTTTGGAGAGTAGCACTCGGCAAAATTTAAAATGCATGTCAAGGGATTATCCTGCCACTCATGATCTAATTATCAGGGTCATATTTCCTCACAATTTAACAGTTTTGAAATGTGTTCTATTATTTCAATGACAAAGAGGTCCCCCTCTTTTTATTTCTGCAATGGAGGATATGAGACCTGACTCAATAGTACTTTTGCAACCCAAATTTTAGTGAAAGATTTCTGGAGGAAATAAAACACACACACACACACAGACACACACACAGACACACACACACACACACACACACATCCTTTATGAGAAAATACATTAACATATTTTAGGAGGAGAAAACATATTTTAGGAAAGAAAACTCAACTGAGTCATGGATAATTTGTTCTAATTCAGCAGGTCTGGCCATCTGGACAGTATAGGGATGCTAACTCACGTTTCGTTCCGCCACCTTACCTAAAATTCTGAAAGTCAATCTTCTTGGGGGCATTGTAAGAACCTTATTTTAAAACACAACTGCCACCACATATCAGACACTTTCGTTTGATTGAATTAGGGATTTTGATGTTCTTTCCATTAACTACTACACATTTAAGCAGGCCAATTCAAATTGCAATGGTTTGTGATGAACTAAACCAGCATTACAGCTATATGGATATTTGACTTGTAAGTGTAAAATATCATTGTGATTGACTGGTTATTGAAATCTGACTCTGTTAGAACCTAGTTTCTTAATTTGATGGCTCAGTATCTGAGAAACAATAAGAAAAGTATTTGAGAAGACAGAAGAATTTTCAAGCTTCTGGTATTCACCTCTATTACTACGTAATCAGATCCTCTTTGATAGTGAAATTAGTAGAACAGAATTAGTAATTAATTTATTCAATAAACACATATTAAGCACATGCATATTGAGGTATTGTTTTAGGTACAAGAGATATAGCAAAGAACAAGGTCCTTATTTAATGTAACTTGTATTCTAATTTGTGCAGAAGTGGATATACACAGATGAAAAACACTTAAAAAAATAAAGAATGAAAGGACAGAAGGATGGGTTTGAGAGTATAAGGATACCTGAGACTGGGAATGCATTTCTTCTGATATTGTAATTAAGTGAGTACTAAATGAATGCTATGAGGATACTCTGGGGTTCCAGTATAGGGTGGGCTCTGTAATGTGCACATCTCTGCTCTATGTGCTATCAGCTGTGACTTATTGTGTTAGTAGAGCCTGGAGATATATTCACATATCTGATAAATCTGTGCTGGCTGATAGCTAGGAGCTCAGTTGGGACTATTGGCTTGGGGCCTCAATTCTTTCTCATGTGGACCTTTCTAAGAGCTGGCTTCAGCTTTCTCACAGAATGGTGACTGGTATCTAAGAGTGAGTGTTATGGGATATAAAACTGAAAGCAACAAACAAACAAAAGCTCATAGACAGACAACAGTTTAGTTTGTTACTAGAAGGTAAGGGAAGAGGATGGGGTGGTAGAAGAGGGTCAAAGGGGTCAAATATATGGTGATGGAAGGAGAGTTGACTCTGGGTGGTTAACATACAATGCAATATACAGATGGTGTATTATAGAATTGTACACTTGAAACCTATATAAATTTATTAACCAATGTCACCCCAATAACTTTAATAAAAATTGAAAACAAATAAAACAGTGAGTTTTCCAAGAGACAGGAAGTGGAAGTTCCCAGTCTTTTTAATCTGTCACTTCCGCTGTACTCAAAGTAGTTACAGAGCCCTCAGACACTAGGAAAGTGGATAGAGACTACAAATGTCAATAAGAGAAGTGTAAAGAATTTATGACCATCTTTAAACTGTCACAGTTAGTCTTCTGTCCAAAAATTATTTATGTTACTCCCACACACAATATAAACTCACCTTCCCTCCCTGTTGCATTATAGCCAATTCCGTTACCACCCCCCTACATTAGCCTCTGACCCATTAGTCGAGAGAGTGTCTTGGAAAACTGAGGCCGGATGGAATGATATCTGTAAAGCTCTCTGGGGGAGTGTCTCAGGTGACTGGGACCTATTGGAATGATAATAGTTATCTCCCCTGGGAGGACACAGTAACAGTGTCTTGGGGCTATGTGGAGGAAGTGTGAAGGCACAGGATGTGTTGGAACACAAAGGGAATGCTAATGGAAAAGGTCTTAAGGCACACATAAGTCACAGGTTACAAATTGATTGACAGCAATGAAACAGTTTCACTTCTTTTCAAATTTCTCAATAAAAGCCATGCGCTGACCCAATTCGGGGCTCACTCAGTCTTCTCTGGCTGAGTCCCTTGGTCTCGCTGTTAATCTTACTTTTGTCTCTTGCTCTTATTCAATCTGCGTCGCCCCTTAAGAGAAACCTGTTTGCCCTTGCCACGCTGGACGTGACACCTCCCCAAACCCCAAAAGCTTTATTGCAATATAACATCAGTTTCAACATCAGGATCTAGGATTTCATTACCTAAGGAAGGTTTAGGTGTTGAGGAGGCTCATCACATGAATAGCAAGTTGGTGCTGACTGCTGGCTGGGGACTTAGCCAGGCTAGTTCCCCATGAGGCAGCTTTGGCTTTCTGACAGCATGGCTGACTACCGAGAGTGAGTGTTCCAAGAAACATTAAGTAGAAACTGCCAGTCTCTAAAGGCCTGGAGCCAGAAACAGGCACAGCAAAACTTTCCATATATTCTACTAATCAAAGCAGTCACGGAGCCCACCCACTTGATGGGAGGGGCATCAAGGCATTTGTGGCTTCCTTTAATTTGCACATCTAGTATTTTCACAGGGCATAGATCAGTGGTTCTCAACCTGTGTGTCGCGACCCCTTTGGGGGTCGAGCAACCCTTTCACAGGCGTCACCTAAGACCATCGGAAAACAAAAAGATATTTACATTACGATTCATAACAGTAGCAAAATTACAGTTATAGAGTAGCAGCGAAAATAATTTTATGGTTGGGGGGTCACCACAACATGAGGAACTGTATTAAGGGGTCACGGCATTAGGAAGGTTGAAAACCGCTGGCATAGATGAAGACTTAGGTGACATCCCATGCTGTCCTTTGTGTGCATCTAATTTCAAATCAAATTTTCTTAAGAATTCAGAAAATGTACAGAGTACTCTAAATGGTATCTTGAGTACATATGAAACAGATGCCTCTGGAAGCTATAAAATCACTTTAGGACTATGATAAGTCAATCTGAATGTCATCCAAGCTAATGGGCACAGAGGTCTTGCTTCTAGAGCACAAAGCGAGAAGGGCAAGTGTATTAACCCCAAGTGATCAGGAGCAGGAAGGGCACAGAGTGAACAAGAATTCAGTGCTGAACTGAGAGCTGAAATGAGAGGGAGACAGCTTAAAAACCCATTGTATAAAGGGTGAAGTAGGTCACAAACTGAGCTAAAAATTAGCGGTTGAAGGTCAGGTTCAATTGGGACACAACAGGAAGTGAGGACACGGGGAGGAAGGAAGGAAGGATGGGAATTCTTGTTTATTGTCATAAGCAGGACTGTGGTACCAGGTTTCTACTATTGCCTTCTAGTTCCATTATGAGTGGTTAGTTAGACCTGCTTTAAAAATACATAGTTAGGGCAGAAAGACATCATAAATGATTTTCTTCTTCTGGATATTAAAAGTAGACAATTTCGTATTACTTGTAAAACATTTCTTCAAATATCATGTGGGAAAGGTAGATTACCAAACTTCGAAATATTTGCCTATACAGTAATACCGTGGTTTGTGAGCATAATTCGTTCAGGAAATAAACTAGTCGTATTGCAAAACATCGCTTGTTTACCACGTTAAAATGTATTAGAAATCTTTGCTCATCTTGCAGGACACTCGCAAACCAAGTTACTCGCAATCCAAGTTTTGAATTAAATTTTTTTTTTTTTTAGCTGAGCCATCCTGCCACCTGTTGGCAGCTCAGTGACAGCTCAGCTTGGGCGGGGAATCGAACCGGCAACCCTGTTGCTCAGAGCTCATACTCTTGAGCAAGCTCTTAAGCAACTGAGCCACTCAGCTGGCCCAGTTGTACTGTATGTACTTTTTTGTGGCCAATGGAGAACTGATGTATACCACATATCAGTTAAATTATACAGTTGTCTACTTTTTCTGCATGACTTATTTCACTTAGCATTATAATCTAGGCAAGACATATATAAAAATAGTAATAGTCATGATAAATATCCAAAATAACTAACTTTAACATTATAGACAATATCAGTTATTTGTGGTTTGGGTGGCTGGATTTTCAGAGATGGATATCTGCTTTAAGGGGAGGAAAAAAAAATTAAAAATATATTGATTTGAATATATTTGATATTAAATATATTCAGATCACTAGGACTTATAAGAGTGATAAAATATATAGAGAAAATTGATAGAATCATGAAATAGTTTGCATTCTTTTGACCCAAGGAGTGAGATGAGTCAATGAGAGAATACAAATTTAATTACCACAGTAGTGGAACTAAGATATAAGTAAATATTGAGCATGCTGTATATCCTGACCAATGCTCTCCTCCTCATTTTATGATAATGAAAGGTAAACAAAGTAAACAGAATATATAGTCAGAATAATTTTCCATCTCTAATTGAAAGCTCTAGAGAAGATTTTGGGAAACTGTTAAGATAAAGACAAACTGGTGAGATCATAAACAAAGTAATTTGAGTTAAGAATATAAGAATTAACTTGAGTCATGTTTGTGATCATTTCTGGGTTTTGAGAATCTATTATTTCTTTCACTTTTCTGGTCAAGTTAAATGTAGCTATGATTGCATACATACATTGTCTTTCCTGTTTTATTTATCGGCAGCAATGCCTAAAAAATAATTGAGACCTGGGAAATATAAGTAACAAATTACTTAGATTGCCCTTTCCATCCTTACTGTCACCCAGGTGTCAGTACAGATAGGCAATGGTAGTAGAACAGAGTAAAACAGGCAATAGAACATAGTCAATATTTGCTGTCAAGTATTTGTGAAATCTCATAGTAGTAAATACAATGATAATTTAACATTGAATATTCTACAAGATTTAAGTATATACTTTTTTGTGGAAGCACTGCTATCACGATATATTAGACCTGATTCCTGTACTCAAGTATGTGCTTATTATGGAAAGGTAGATGTGTAAAGACATAACTATCATAAAAGATTAAAAGTGTGTAATAATCATAAGAGGTACCATAAAATCATACAAGTTTTCACAGATAGTGTGTATTTTCACTTGAAGTAAAAGATTCCATGGATGAACAAAAGCTTTGTGGAGGGGTTAAGATTAAATGAAGTGGAAGCATAGAATAAATTTATATTTGGGAAAATAGGGGAAGGGGCTGGAGAAATTTTTTTTTTTTTAGAAGGAAACCATGTAATCAAAATATAGAAACTGGAAACTTGTTTGGCAGGAATTTAGATTTTCCTGGGGCACAATGATAGTATACCTGAAAGATAAAAATTGAAACCTAAATGCCCTAATAAAGACTTCTGATGGCTTTTGAACTGTTGAAGTGACCTGAGTTTTACAGGCTTTTCTGTGTAGGAAGAGATTTACATGATGCCCATCCTCTACCTGTCTAAAGTTTAAATTGGGAGACTGAAATAAGTGCACAGAAAACTATGCAACAGGTAGGTTGGCATACATGTTCTAAGAAACACAATTTATTGACTGAATCCATGCTTTAGCTCTAACAAAACTATTGAAAACAAATACTTTCTACTTTAGATTTAAAATAGAGGAACAAATCGTATTTTCTATAGTATAATTTTATAATGTGATTGATTTAATGCTCCATTTAAATTTTGCATTATTCACAATTACACAGGGAGATTTAACATACAGTAAATTGTCAGTAAATGTCAATCAAGCACACACACACAAATCAGTAAGGAAAGAAAAGATTTTAACAAAATAATTTTAAATCTTCATTTAATAGAAACATATAAAGCATTTGCATCCATCAACAGAATAATTCACATTACACACACACACACACACACACACACACACACATACTCATAGAGCATTAAAAAAATTAACAATAACCATAAACAAAGTAAGTACTTACCCGTTTCAATGATTACTAAATTCAGAATATTTTAATGGTAATTACATGGGTGTTAACTTTTTATTTACTCATTAAACTGTCCATATATAGTTTATGTACTTTTATTTACATGTATTAAATTTCACAATAGTGTTTTTAAAAAAGTTAAAAAAATAAAATTTATATTGTTTTAGTATAATTGGCAAAAATACAAAAAGCTTCAAATCCTCGATGACCATGCTCTATGTACTGTCTCTTCCCTAAAAGACCAACAGTAGCCAGTATTTCCTGCCGTTATGAAATAGTTGTTTCTGGAGATATTGTAGTCAAGGTAAGGTTGTCTAGAATTATTTTGCTAGGTTGTCATTCTGGGTGAGTCAGCTTAATAACCATCATTATGGAAGCAAAATATCATTGTAAATAATGATTGTTTTAGAAATAGAGATTTAATAAAATCAGGTAATGGCCAGCTTCTAGTCAACTTGCAGTTCCATTTCTCATTTTATGACAAAATATTACTGGAAATAAAATAAAAGCAAATACTTTATTTTTACAATTTTATATTTTAAATAAGATTAAAAAAAAATAGTTATCGCTGTCCAAAAGCAAGTCTGTACATTAAGGTACATTTGATCTGGAGCATATAAAAGGGACAAGGATTTTTGAAATTTTGGCATATAAGTTTGTCTAAATTATTTTTGTTTAATATTTCATGTAACAACCATAATTAATTGAGGAGAATAGCATTAATATTTTGACTAACAAGTACCACTGCCTTGCCTTTCATTAGCTCTGAATGGCTTAATCTCTCTTCATAACGCTCTGTCCATCTGTCTTTTATGTTTTGAAAACATCCTGCCAACTCTCTGTACTTCATGTTAGGGCTGATTTTTCTGTCTGAAACTTTGCTCATTTTGAAGGAGAGCTCCATTTACCACTAGCTATGCATCAATGTGGAGATAATACAGCTGAGGGTGTCAACAGTTTAGAGGGTGTAATATCAGTGGTCCTAAGAGAAACCTTTCATGTAGATGTGTGAACAGGGTCAACCCACCTCACCATGTCCTCCTCTTTTATCTCTATTTCTAATTAAGCTTTCTCACCCCCTCTACTCTTTCTCCCAATACCACCTGCTCTGGAACTTCTGAGACAAAAATGAGCTTATCTGATAAATGTTCATTTTCTCCTAATTTAAGACTATAGGGAAACTAGCCTTCCTCATACCCAAATTATTCTCCTTTTGGTTTTGTATCATGTCTGTCAAACTATACTTTGCCACTCAATTACCACCCCTATTTGAAATCCACATTTTTTTCCACAGAGAACAAATACCCACAATACTTTTTGCAAATCCATATGCTTGAATTTTATTGTAGTAAATATACATAACATAAAATTTATCATTTAAATCATTTTTGAACATAGCACACATTTTTAAAGGATATATGTGATGAGAGCTTGGGGGGAGAAGGGTGAGTCATCTTATAATTTTCTATATATCCCATAGTTACCAGGTATCAAAAGAAGAATCTTCAGAAAATATGTGGATTTTTAAAAATTGTGTGTATTTTTTTCTTATCATTACCAAAACCTCATGGCATATATAGGTAAATATGACTATTCCACAGTTCCCGTATGCTCTTCCCTTTCTATATTTACTTATGGTTGTGAGTTCCTGTAACATTAGGGAAATAGGCTTTCTTTGGTTCTGTTTTAACATATGGAGCTGCTGCCTCCTTAACCCCATCTGTGGATGTAGAGATTTTTTCAAGAAAATGGAAAATGACATTTTTCAAATTTTGACAACTTTCAGTGTTCTGGTATCCATAGGAAATGTTGGTAAAAACATAAAGATTAATTAGTCAGGATAAAGTGATTAATTAACCATATTTTGGTTTAGAATTGATGCATGTTTTAATTCTGGGATTTACTAGCTGTGTGACATTTGATATGCTACTTTTTTCTCTGCCTCAATTTCCTCATCTACAAAATAAGCCTAATTATGATGGGTCTCTCTCTTTATAGAGAAGGTCATTAATCTCCACTGGTTCCTTGATCTTGTCTACCAATCATGCTACATTTCTCTTGCTCATTCAGTTTTCTACTCTTCTAGATGACTATTTCATTCTCACCAACATTCTCAACTGTTGATTTTGCTTCCTACTTTGCTAAGAAAGAAAAAAACAATAAGAAGAAAATGTTAGCAAGCTCTCACCATCACGAGTACATACCCCACTCACTTGTATCTGTGCTCTTGTACTCTGCCTTCTCTCCTGTAAATATGTATGAATTCTCTGCTCTTAACAGAGCAACTGGTTCATTTGTACACCGCATCCATTAACTCTCGTCTATTCAAGGATATCACGCCAGATTTCTCCCTTCTTTTTTGCATAATCATGCATTGATTTCCACACTCTCTAGTGGAACTTTCCCATTAATAAACACACAGGCTATATTTCTTCCACCTTAACAAAATCCTCTCGTGACCCAGTGTCTCCCTCCAGCTACTGCCCTGTTTCTTTCCTTCCCTTTCCTTCTTAAAAAGGTTTTCTACAGCTGCTGTCTCCATAAATCATCTCCTATTTCATAAGCCTTTCTACCAAAATTATTTTCTCAAAGTCAGCAATAACTTTTGTTTTGCTAAATCCCTTGGTGCATTATCTCCTTCTTGAAATATTTATTCACTAGCATTCTCTCTCTTTTTATATTTTTTGTTATGTTTTATTTAGTCATACCTTCTGACAATTCATCATAACAATGGTTCTTAATTGAAGATAACTGAACTTCAATGTTATTTTTTATTTGTTCTTTTAATTAAATTTATTGGGGTAATATTGGTTAGTAAAATTATACAGGTTTCAAGTGTATAATTCTATAATACATCATTTTTTATACTGCTTTGTTTATTCACCACACAAAGTCAAATCTTCCGTCACTATATATTTGATCCCTTTTACCCTCTTCTACCACCACTGTCCCCCCTTGCCCTCTGGTAACCACTAAACTGTTGTTTGTGTCTATGAGTTTTTGTCATGTTTGTTTGTTGCTTTCAGTTTTATATCCCATAAATGAGTGAAATCGTATGTTTCTCAACTTTGTCTGACTTATTTTGCTTAGCATGATAATCTCAAGATCTATCCATGTCATTGCAAATGGTAGTATTTCATCTGTTCTTATGGCTAATAGGTCCTTATGTTCATTGCAGCATTATTTACGGTGGCCAAGACATGCAAACAATCCAAGTGTCTTTCTATAGATAATTGGATAAAGAAGATGTGGTTCACTAGCATTCTTAATTCTACATTCTCTGGTTTTTCCTTTACTCTACTGGCTACCTTTGATCAGTATTTTGCTGATTTCTCTTTATCTTCCTATCTTTCAAACACTGAGTAGCCAAGGTTCAATACTTGGAACTTTATACAAGCAATCCCTCTCATCCAGTCTCCTGGTTCATTAAGTATCGCCTATTTACTAACAACTCCCAAATTTATATCTTCAGCCTTGATCTCCCCTGAATTCTAGCTAATGTTTGCAGCTGCTCACTTGATATTTCAAATGGCTACTTAATCTCAAATTTAACACATTAAAAAATAAACTTCTGATAGTCTCACTTCAGTCTTTCCCATCTCAATAAATTATAACTGCCTCCTTCCAGGTGCTCAGGTTAAAGTCTCCAACTCCCCTCTGTCCCTCACATCTGATACCCAAATCTTCAGCAGAATCTTACTGACTCTGCCTTTTATCTAGGAATAACGCTTCTTAACACTTTCATCATCCATGCAATCATAAAGCCACGAGTCCAAGCCATCATCAGACCTCAAATGAGTTATCGTAATTGTTTCCTATATGATCTTGCTTTCTTTCCTCTCCTTTCAGTCATTTTCATCATGGAGCTAAAGTGTTTCCCAGTAGGTATATGTCACTCTTCTGCTGAAATCAATTCAGGCTTCATCTCACTCATAGTGAAAACTCATACCCCAAATATTGGGTCGTCGGAAAAGTCATGACATATTTTTTTCTATGTTTTTTGTTGCAAAAATGCATCATAACTTTTCCGACAACCCAATACTTTGGAATCTGATACTTCTTGGCCATTCTCTCTTCATCATCAAGCTGTTCCCTACACTTCTTCCTATTTAGCCACACCATCTTTCTTGCTACTCTCAAATATGCCAGGCATCCTTTACCCAAGAGACTGTCCTTGTTGTTCCTTCTATCTGGGATGCTCTTCTCCAGATATTTGCATTGCTCAGTCTCTCATCTACTTTAGCTTATTATTTAAATATAATTTTCTAAGGGAGATCTGCTCTGACTATCCAATCTATAATAGGACTTCCTCCCACCCACACCTTTTCTATTCCCTTGCCCTGCATTAAAAAAAAAAAAACCCCACACACAAAAACAAAACTCTCTCTACATAACATTTTGTATTTAATAATTTGTTATGTTTATTTTCTGACTCTTCTCTGCTCACCACCAGAATATAAGATCCATGAGAGTGGGAACTTCATACTTTTTAAAAAAGTGTTATATTGCCCAAATTTAAAAGTATCTGGAACACTGTAGTTATACATAAATATTATTTAAATGAATTAATACCTATCTTAAGGGATTGTTGAAAAATTAAAGGATACAATGTATACAGTTCTCTGAGCACATTTGGTACATAGTAGAATCTCGGTAAATGTTTTCTATTATCAAAGCAATAAGTCAATTTATTTATTACACACATAAATGTAAATTATAAAACATGGATGAAGAGAAAACTCATCAGGTGCACAGTGGTAGTTACTTCTTCAGTAGAAGAGATTAAAAAAAGGGAATTAGGGAGTCAAACAAAGGAGACATAGAAGAATTAAACACAGGATCAATAATAGATTTATGGATACGGATAGGGTTGACAGAGTGATAACAGATGATACATCACTTTTTCAACTGTGTATCAATTTTAAAAAATGATTATAAGGTAAGAGAGAAAACATTTTTTATGAGATGAAAATCTATCATTCTTTTATCACACAGCAATTAAACTGAAAATCATCAATAAAATAAAACATAAACAAATGAAGTTTCTTCCACCAGAAAATTAAAATCTTTATTAAAAACTCATTTGGGTGAGAAGAGAAATATATGTCTAACAATCCCCAAGCATGTAGTTATAATGTTCATTCTTTTAAACGTATAAGAGACACAAGTTATTGTGAAGCACAGGCAATAATAAAAAGTTTAAGCTTTTGTTTTGTCTGAGATCTTGTAAACTCAATTCCTAAAGGATCCTAAACATTAACATTTATCTCTAGCTCTTACTGCATACAACTTTTATATTTCTCACCCTCATTGTTATTATAGCTTTTTACTCAGCTCTTCATCTTTACCTGTATCACTTATTATATGGCAAATTCTAGGAAGAAGTAGCAAAAAATTTGAGGTTCTTCCTTATCACTGAGATATCAACTCCTGATTCCATTTAAATTTTATCACTATGTTCCCTTTTATAGCTGGGAAGTGGAAATTTTCCTGCTGCCTTGTTTGTATGATTCATAGTATTAAACTAAGAATTTTCTTCTGGATACTGTGAATAGACATATATATGTGTATACACACAAACACACACACACACACACACACTCTTTGTTGGTGTTTTCCTAACATTTAAAAATTATATTTAAATACTAGTGAGGGAGATCTTGATATCTGACTTCTTTCTACATCATTTACCAATAAGTCTTTATGAAGTTTTCACCTTTCAAATAATTTTGGCTCAGTGTTCTGGTCCATTCCCTTTCATTGTAAATCTATTGGGTTGTCAGAAAAGTCATGACTCATTTTTGCAATGAAAACCAGAAAAATACGTCATGACTTTTCCAACAACCTGTTAGTCATTTTCTTTTATCTGTCGAGGCACACTGAAAACTTATTTTTCTTACTTGTATTTGGTTATTTAATTGTTGTATTGATGTTTTCATGCTGTTAAACTTTTTAAAAATTTGAGTTGTCCAAAATGCAATGAAATGCAATGAAATCACTCTCTTATGGAGTGGGAAAAAAACAATTATAATAGTGTACCTTTTAATCCACCCTCTAGTGACACTGCTGGATATTGATATGCATTTTCTTATAATGATAACCAATGGAGTTAGAAGCAGCACTGCATGGGTATCGGGAGTTCTGTGAATGGTTCTTATTGACTTTGTAACCTGGCCCATCTTACTTTACTATTTCTGAATCTTAATTTATATCTATCTCTGAAATTATTTTAAAGAGGCATATAATTTATTTATAGTATTTATACAGTTGAAAATTTAAGGTCTGCAGTAGTACAAAAAGGGATTTGTTGGATGCCATTATCTTTATACATAGTTCTTTCTAAATACATTGATTGAAAAATATGTAAGAATATAAAAATATCTGTAGAAACTGCAAATTTGCCAACCTAAAAAATAAAATAACTGTAATTTACCTATATGCTTATTTCCCAGACTATATTAAATACTGAATTTTTTTGGATTCTATAAGCATCACTATCACAGTCTTTTCTTTTATAATTACACTGTTGAAGCTTTTGCTTATAGTATTTCCAGGACAGAAATTTTTATTTGTTCATGAGACTGCTCATCTAGTCTTATTGAACTAGAAACGAAGCACTTCCTTTCCGTTATGCTCTAATAGACACAGTTTGGCAAGTGTTTTTCAACAAGCTTCACCTGATTCTTGAAAGAATCAGGCATTCTCTAGGCAGCCAAAAGCTAGTAAATCAACTATAGTGTTAATCAATAAAAGTAATCAGGCTCTAAAGCAAAACCCGTCTATTACAATACGTAGCAACTAGCTCTTGGGTGGACTTTAAAACACAGCTTAACAAGTAAACACAGTTATTCTGTGACACTATTTATTTCACTTTATTCCAAGTTATATTAGAATTTTAGATGAGACAGGTTTAAACAGATTCTTTGAGAGTATGTGAGTGTGAAAGAATGTAGAAATGAATGAAAGGAGAAATGGAAATTGGTGTGAAAAAGTATCTGCAATGTGATGTATCTAATGAAAATAAACTCTGTTGTATAATTCTAAATATGACTTTGTGAAAGAAAAAATTATTTTTGTGGTTTATATGCCATTCTAAGTTTTTGTCTAATGAACAAGTCAGTTTCTTTTATGCAATTTCTCACCCTGTAGTCAACTACACATTTAATGATATAATTCTATTGTTTAAAAATATTTTTGGTTCAATTTCTGCATTTGTTTTGATGACATATGTTTTCATATTAATATATTGATTACATGAGGTACTTAAAATAGAAAACCTAGAACATTACATCAATTATAACAATTAAAGCATTGAAACAGTTGAATAATTAAATTGTTAAATTAAAAGAATTAAATTGTTACATTAAAGAAATTGTTAAACATGGTTTAGAACAGGTATAGTTTGGGAGTTGTTACAGGAGAAGAAATGAAAACCAAAAATCACAAACTCATGTAATAAAGAATGATGGAAAGTTTAGCTGGGGCATGTTTTATTTATATCAGCTTTTTAAAAAAACTTTTATCATTAAAAGAAATGCAATGATTTTAATGCATTTCTGATAAAATGAGTTTCCCCAATTCTACTAAATATAAAAATGTAAAAAGTGATTTATAAATTTAAAGTGTATGATAAATGATACATGTTTATGATTTTATCCGGAATTTCTAATAATATCCACTTTATAAAAATCATTAAGTAGTATGCAAAGATTTCTAAATATTAAATCTCTAAATGTTGCTAAGCCAGCATGGAATAATAAAAATAACAATAATTGACAAAAACATCTAACAACATTTACTATTGTTTAGTATATATAAATAGTCATATTTTTTGACATATGGTCTGTAATCTATATTGCAAGCCTGTAATTAGCTCTGTTATATTTGAGAAACAAAACAAAAACTTTAAATTATGGTGTATTTGGCAATGCTCTCACCCCTGAGCCTCACCTTAAATATCTATAACCCATGGGGTGCTGCAAAATACGTTTCAGACTGAAGTGCTCATATGAGCAAAAGTCAGTTGGGAGAAATGGAGATGGATATAATGTGCGAAGAACCTCTGCCTTGGCAATTCCCGTACATTAATACCTGCTGAAACAGCAGGCAGAGAGGAGCACTGGGATTAGGAAAACACTAGTGTTGACCTGTATGGCTGGATCAGGCATATGAGAGTAGGGATGGCATGCTTACCTGCTGGGACCTTATTACCAGTCTCATTATTACCAGTCTATGCTAGAGTTAAGCAGCTAAACTGTAGTACCATCAACCAGCAAGGAAAGTGGAGCATCAGGGCCTAATTCCGGTAGGTGATATGTCAGATTAAGGCTCGATGACGGCTAATGTTCAAGCTGTTCTGTGGAATTAATTTTTCAGTCACTATAATATTCCTCAAGTGAGGATTTAGTTAAGTTACTTATTTTTCTAATCAAAGGATACATGTAAAATTTGATGACCTATGTGTCTAGATTTTTATGTTCAAAGTTTAACAATTGATACCTATTCCAGTTTCCCAAGAGATTTATTATCTAGGTCTTTGTCCACTATACATGACAGCATCCATGCTTTTAGAAACAAGGTCTGTAAATATTTTCTTCCAGAGAAATTAGTTTATCAAGAAGCATTTACAAGTCAGATTGCCAAGTGTTTATTTAATGATCTTATGCTTCTCAAAAACAAGTTCTTTTTAAAGTGTGTTCATTTACTCCTTAATATGATGTAAAGCCTTTTTTTGGAAATAAGGCTAATGGAGTTTCATTCCCCATCTCTGTTGTAGTGATTGAAAACTTGCACCACAATATCAGTTCAGCTTTTTCTGGCAATCCCCATGGGTTAAGAAATGGGTCCAGATAATAAATAGTCTACTCATAGTCATTTTCCCTACTGAAATTCCTTCTTTTCATACATTTAACTATTTGGAATAGCTGTAAATCATGTATTTATGTTAGTGTATGGTTTTTAATACCCTGAAATGGGCCAAATCTTTCACAGTTTTCACTGTAACAGTCTACCCTGTGCCACCTGGAACTTAGGAATCAGCAGATGCTTTCTACATCAATTGGACAATCAGCATCCAAGGTCATGGGGTGATAAGCTTAATTATAACATTTAAACTTCTATCATGAGACCAATAATTCTGTCTTGGTTGTTAAACTCTACAAAAACAACCTGTCTTCCCTATCCCAGCAATTGAGTTAGTTATTTACTGTCTCAAGTTGCATACCTGATTGATGAACCCTAGGGGCTTCTTCAAAGTCTGTAACACAAGTGTTAACAACCACACTTTAAACCTCTAACAAGAGTGTAAAATGCCTGTAAATGATGATAAATCTCAGTGTGTGCAGTAGGACCAATTTACAGTGTCAAAGCACAGTTTTCTAAGGCTGAATCCTGTCATGCATTTAAAAATCAAACCTCTCAAAACTCCAGTGTGTGAAATGAAAATTTTAAAAAGGTCTGAATAATGCAAATACCCCTGGAACTTGTGAAAATTATTTACTACTTTAATTTTTATCCCTTAATTTTGCATCAGCAATTAAAGCACCACAAATAAACAGTGATATTTGCTATCATTTTCATATCAATTCCATTAAAAATCTCTTCCCAAATTTCTTAATAAGTTGAATAGCTTGATACCCATATTCTTTATCCACGTTATTTTATTTCTACACTTTTCATTCTTTCATACATAGCTGGAGTTATTTAAACATGAATTACAAATAAAAAAGAAGACACACAAGAACAGAAAACTAGTTGTAGCATTCATTTTATGTGTATTATAATAATCTAATTTTGATTCAAACAATTTAAGTAAATGAACCATTTGCTTAATGCAAATGAACCATTAAGATAAAATTGAAAAACCTAAAAATTAAAATCCTTCTAAATAACTGTGTTTTAATATAATAACTGTTAATTAAATGAATTAAAATTAGTATATTTAGAATATGATGAGATTGGTTCAACTTAGTGGATTGAGTATTGTGATAGGCAGCCTTCTCTTCTGTTTCTATGTGATAAAAGCACTCAGTGACCCAAATTTCATGAGGCATCTCTAAAAAATGGCAAGTGCATTGGACAGTGTTGGAAAAGTTCACCGAATTTTAAAAAAATTTATAGTGCAGCACACCAAAAAAAATGTGACTGACTTCATAGATATTTAAAGACTAGAAATGATGTCTTCAAGAAAGAAAAAGGTAGCTGTTTCTCGGGATGCTATAACAAATTACCCTAATCTTTGGAATTTAAATTACAGAAATTTATTCTCTCATAGTCCTGGATGCCAAGAAGTCCAAAATCAGGTATTGTCAAGCCTGTACTCCCTAGGAAGTTTCTAGGGGGGATTCATTTTTTGCCACTTGCAGCTCCTGGTGACATTCCTTGGCTGTTTCACAGGACTCTCAACTGGCTGCCTCTGTCTTCACGCTGCCTTCTCCTCAGTGGCACTGTGCCATCTTCCCTTCTGCCTGCGTCTTTCTTTCTCTTATAAAGATACTTGTCATTGGATTTACTGCCCACCCAAATAATTCAGAATGATTTCCTCATCTCAGAATTAACTTCATTACATCTGTCAACATCTTTTCCCAAAATATGGTAATATTCACAGATTCCAGGAATTAGGAGTTGGATATATATTTGGGAGCAACTGACATAATTATTTCTGGTAATGCTGTATTAACATTATTCACACAAGGTAATAATAAATCCTTTCCCACTTCCCAACTCTCCTCAGAACAAGGATTTAACAATAGAATGTTTCTTCTTGCAGGGATAAGCAGTAATTTCAGATTTGTGGTTAGGAGAGTCGAGGATATGTGCATACATTTTTGTATATCTAGTAGACATAAGATCAAGGTTCTAGATGATCAAATAATAAAGCACACTTTTCACCAATAAACTCGAAATCATTGGAGATAAGATGGGATATCCATCTTCAGCTGCATGTCCCGTGTTTCATCCCTTCATATGCACATATACTACCCCTAATAATAATTAATAAAGGAAAGCTATACCAAAAACCAATAAGCATCTACAAACAGGTTAAACTATATGAAATGTGCACTCATCTGAGAATCCCCCGAATAGTGAACAGCATGATATAGAAATAACATAACAAACTTAACCAACAAACCATTTCATACACAAGAACAAAGATTCAGTAGAGAAAACAGAAAAAAAAAATCTTGGAATCAACATTATCCATAACTGCAGCAAAACATAAAAATAAGCTTACACCACTGATATTTATAAAACCTAGGTTGAAAAAATTAAAAACAGGGTTGGCCAAGTGGCATGTTGGTTAAGAGCTGGCTTGGGATGCCAGAGGGCCCAGTTCGGATCCCACATAGGGCCAGTGACACTGCCCTCTACAGCTAAGATGCTGAACAACCGCTCAACCTGGAGTGACTCTCCGGCAATGACATAGGCTGCAGCCCCTGTGGCAGTGGGTTGCCATGGGCTACCGTGTGTAGCCAGCAGCCAGCATGAGCGGCCAGCAGCTGCAGTGAGTGGCCATCCAGAAGCCGGCGACTGATCTGCCTCACCCGGGAAGAGCGCAATGATGGTGCCAACTTGGGCCAGTGAAGCAATGTCCCCCACAACTAGACTGAAGAACAAAAGGACAGCAACTTGTCTGTTCCCCTTCCCCCAATTCCCCAGCGCTGTTCCCATCCCCCAAATCTCCAATAAAAAAAATCTTTAAAAAAAATTAAAAACAAATAACTGTTTGAAACTACAAGAAAACATCAAAGCTAGCCAGGAATCAAGGGGCTAAGATCTCAGAGAACAGCTAAGAACACCAAGGAAGCCCTAGGTTCACCAATGCTATTATTCCTTAGAGCAGTGGTTCTCAACCTTCCTAATGCCGCGACCCCTTAATACAGTTCCTCATGTTGTGGTGACCCCCAACCATAAAATTATTTTTGTTGCTACTCTATAACTGTAATTTTGCTACGGTTATGAATCATCATGTAAATATCTTTTTGTTTTCTGATGGTCTTAGGCGACCCCTGTGAAAGGGTCGTTCGACCCCCAAAGGGGTCGCAACCCACAGGTTGATAACCGCTGCCTTAGAGAATCTGATGATTTGCTGACTCCTGGGAAATATAGTTTGAAGAGAAAGTAGAACCTCCTGAGTTCTTGCTGGGCCAGGGACAAAATACATACATACAGTTGAGCACTACCAAGCTGCCAGGACTTGTGACATTATAATCATGAAGAAAAAGAAAGAACTATAAAAACATGCATGAACCTATTATTTTATAAGCAATCTGCCCATAAAGCATTGGACAACCCCCAAAGGGCAAGTAAAGAATGCAAGAAGCAGGCAAACAAAGCAGAAAGCAGCTGTTCCATGGCAGAAAACTTAATCAGAAATTCAGCAATACTAAGGTTCTGTTTCTCCAGAGAACCCTGATTAATACAGTGTCCAACTCTTGTGAGCCTCGTGGTGAGGGGAACATACGCTTTGTTTTTCTTTTGTAGCCTTAGGCTCAGACAAGCACAGAGTCCCTGAGTTTCAGTTAGTATCCTTTGGGGTGCCCTTGTCCCCCACCCTAGTTGTACTTCCTAGTCCACCTTGCATATCACCCCTCCCCCAGGGGCAGGTTTTTATTATTTTTTCTGTTCTTTTCCTTCAGACGTAATATGCTTAGCACTTTGGTGCCCAATGGTGATAGCGTTTGTTGCTCTTACTTCCACATAGTAAGACTTCTATTCCACTGGGGAGAGAGAGGAGACAGGAGCAAGTGGATTGCATGCTGTTCCCATCATAGCCATCATTCTCTTCCTCCGGGTCTGCAACCCAAAGAACACTTTCTTCCAACTTTGTCCAATAATTTCCATGAGCACTTGATGGGGTTCAAGGTGAAAACCCTGAAGAAGGTGTGGACTCACCAATTTCTGTGGCCATGGGGAATTCACATTCCCTCACCAACGTGCTCCCAAAGTCCATCAATTCTCAAGCCATGCTAAGGGCAATTCTCTGGTATCCAATTGCTTCATAAGCCATTGTTTGTGTCAGTCTCTCTCTGCGGCATCTCCTTAGTTTTTGTGTCAGTCTGTTGCCCTGCAACCTCAGTTCTTAGATAGGTTCATGGAAAGTTGTTAATTTGCAGGTTGTCTTTCTCCCCACCCTGCCCCCATAATTGGAAGCAGCACTCTTTCTAGGTGTCTTATCCCTGAGCATATATCAGATGTCAACAATAGACTCTATTTCTCTAATAAGAATTATTTTATACACTTTCCTATTCCCCATACTGCCATCTTTGCATGAAAGCCAACTTTGAATATTGAGCATTGGAGGTTATTTAATTATTTATATAGTGGTTTAGTGGAGCTTTATTTTCTCTCCCCCATTCTTTACTTTTCCTTCCCCTTTAGCTTGGATGCAGGTCCCGATGGCCCAAACAAGGTAGTTACAGTGTTTTCCTTAGGCCTGATGTAAATTGGATTTTTGTTTTCGTTTTTTTAAGATATAATTGACATATACATAAGTTTCAGGTGTACACACAATAATAAGTATATATTGCAAAATGATCACCACAGTCTAGTTAACATCTATCACAATACATATTTATACACTTTTTACAATACACAATTACACACTTATTTTCTTGTAATAAGAACTTTTATGATCTACTACCTTAGCAACTTTTAAATATACAATACAGTATTATTAACTATAGTCACCATGCTGTACATTATATCCCCATGACATTTATTGTATTTCTGGAAGTTTGTACCTATTGACGACCTTTACCCATTTTATCCACCACCAACCACCCTCCTCTGGCAACCACCCATCTCTTCAATATATCCATTAGTTCATTTGCTTTTAAGATTTCACATACAGGTTAAATAATATGTTTTTTGTTTTTTCTTTGTCTGGCTTATTTCACTTTAGATAATGCCCCAAAGATCCATTCATGTTGTCAAAAATGGTCCAATATCGTTCCTTTATGGCTAATATTCCATTATTTATATAAAACATGTTTTCTTCATTCATCCATCAGTGGATACCTTATTTCTATACCTTGGATATTGTAAAGAATGTTGCAGTGAATATGGGAGTGCAGAGATCTTTTCAAGTTAGTGTTTTCATTTCCTTCTGATAAATACACAGAAGCGTAATTGTGGGTCACATGGTAATTCTATTTTTAAATTTTTGAGGAACCTCCATACTGATTTCCATAGTGGCTGCACCAATTTGCAATCCCACCAGCAGTGTACAAGGGTTTCCTTTTCTTCACATCCTAAACAACACTTGTTTTTTTCTTGCCTTTCTGATACCTGACATCCTAACAGGTGTAAGATGTTATTTCGTGGTTTTGATTTGCATTTACCTGATGAATAGTAATGTTGAGCACCTTTTCATGTGCCTGTTGACCATCAGTATGTCTTTTGTGGAAAACGTCTATTCAGATCCTCTGCATATTAATTGGATTGTTTGTTGTTTTTGCTATTGAGTTATTTTTAATACATGTTAGGTATTAGCCTCCTATCAGTTGTATGAATTGCAAATATCTTCTCCCATTCTGTACATTGTCTTTTTGTTTTGTTGGTGGTTTCTTTTGCTCTGTAAATACTTTTAAGTTTGATGCAGTCCCACTTGTTCGCTTTTGCTTTTGTTGCCTTTTGGTGCCAAATCTAACAAAAAAAATCATTCCCAAGAACTGGAGTCAAGGAGCTTAGTGCCTGTATTTTCTTCTAGGAGTTTTATGGTTTCAGTTATTATATTCAAATTTTTCATTCATTTTGAGTTGATTTTTGTGTATGGTTTAAGAAGGTGGTCTTGTTTTATCCTTTTACATGTGGCTGTCCATTTTCCCCAGCTCCATTTATTGAAGATACTGCCCTTTTTCTATTCTGTATTCTTGGCTCCTTTGTGGTAAATTAATGAACCATATAGCAATAGGTTTATTCTGGGGGTTCTATTTTATTCAATTAATATATGTGTTTGTTTTTATGCCAATTCCATACTGTTTTGATTCCTATAGCTTGTAATGTAGTTTAAAAGTAGGAAGTGTGATGCCTCCAGCTTCGTTAGTCTTTCTCAAGATTGCCATGGCTTTTTACACTTTTAATTAAAATGCCTCAAGAAATTGGTAGCCATTTTTAATAAGAAAAAATCCTATCTCACATTGAGCATAAAGAAAACATTCCAGTTAAATTAGGGATACAATGTAAAAAAAGAAGAAATCATATAAGTATTATAAGGAAACATGGGTGAAATTCTCTTAAATTTCAGTGTAGGGAAAGGTTATCTAAATTTGATTCAAAACCCAGAAGCAACAAGGGTAAGACTGAGTTTGTAAAAAACAAAAAAAGTAAAGCTTTGTATTGCAAAAATCATTTTAAAAAAATCAACGAAAACTGCCAAACTGAGAAAAAAAACATATATATATATATATATATATATATATATATATATCTCAAAAGGACTAATATTTCTTATGTTAAAAAAAATGATGCATCAAGGAGCAAAACCCTGTTTGAAAATAAAAGAAAAAGATACGAACAGGCAATTCAATAAAAAATATATAAATAGATTTTGAAAATATGAAAACACTTTCAAATTGTCATAGTTAAAGAATTACAATCAAAACAAGATACTATTGGTTCCTGTTAAATTGGAAAAAGAAATTAAAAGCATGAAATAGTGATGGTGAAGCTGTACTACCAGTCATTCTCTACATTGTGGGTAGAGATGCAAACTAACACTAACTTTCTGGAGGAAATTTGATAATACTTCACAAAACTACACATGACCTTAACTTTTGACTCAGAAGTCCTACTTTTAGGGATCTACCCTGAAGATGCATCTATTACACGATGAAAATACATTTGAGCAAGGTTATCATTATAGCATTGTATATAATTGCAAATATTTGAAATAACATAATGCCCACATGAAAAAAAAGTTGAATAAGCCAATAGTTTATGGTAGTTTTTAAGCTTCAAATATAGGGGCTGTCAAATGCCCTATTATAATAATCTACAATTGCATGGAAAGTCCTCACTTAAGGCATGGCTCTTACAATCATTTATTTTTACTCAAATCTCAATCAACACTATAAGCCTCACTAATTAAAATTATGAATGCCATAAGTGTATTGTGATGAAAACTGTTGCTTGTTACTGTAGTGATGGGGTTAGAATGGGATCTTTGAGATAGTCCGGACTCTTGCACAAAGAGGATGTAAAGATTTAGTGAGGCCTTTAAAAAATATAGCCTGAAGTATTTTGTGAATAGTCCTTGCAAATGTCTAGACAGGTAATATGGATACTGTGAGGCATGCAGTCCTTCCCCCTGGGGATGGCAGCTGAGTTTTGATTCCTAAATGACTGCTTAGTCATGGGTTCCTCACCTGGTGTCTTAGGCAGACACAGGAAGATGTAGAAAGTAGAATGTGGCCTCTGTTATTGTGTCATTTCTGCTTTAAGTGAAACTTTTCTAAGGTAGTAATGAAGTAAAATTTAAAATTAGGTTTCAATGATCTGTGATGGCAAGATAAAAATATAATGAAATCTACATATTTTAAAAATTGTATCTAACATAAAAGAAATATATTCTAACATTTTAATCATGTTCCCTCCCAAAATTGTAGGTCATGAGGGATTTAGATTTATTCATTATATTTTTCTTTTTGGTAAAACTTAAATACATAGATTTGAAAAGAAATTCATGTTCTCAATAACTATAACTTTGTTAAATATATATATATATATATATATATATATATATATTTAACTATTTTTATATTAGTTTCAGGTGTACAAAAACAACATAATGATTAGACATTTACACCCTTCACAAAGTGATAATCCCTCCCCCAGTCAATAACTGTAATTTTATAATATTGACATTTTGCCATATTTATTTTGTAATGTTTCTATTTTTGAGAAACCAAATATATTAGTAACACAGAGGAACTTTTCTCTTTGTTCCCTCCTTAAATACATTAATTTGTGTTCTAAATAAACAAGCACTCTCCTGAATTTTATCTGTATCTATCTAGTTTGTGTGTTCATATTTGCTACTTATACATGTATCCATCAGCAGCATATAGAAGTTCTATCAACTCACCACTGATTAACCTATTCATTAAGTTCGCAGTTTTCCTTACCTCTGTAAAATACATGCTTTCCATAGGATACTGAATGTTCACAGTCCATAATGTACTTCCGGCTAATGCTGCTTCACTTGAACTTACGTAATTTAATTATGTATTGTGCAATGCAGGGAATACAAATAAATAATTTCTTCTACAACCAATTTCGATACTTTAAAAATTCCCCAAAAAACCATTAGCATGAAAAAGAAAACATAAATTTGGGGGAACATTTGCAAATCTAGAAGGATCTTATACTTGGGTTGATGTGGAAATGTTTTTAAATTCTTGCTCTAAAAAAATAGACATTGTCTATAATGTTTTGTATTATAAAATAGTAAAGAAGCCTATGTGGAATTAACAGGTAGTGGGCTCATACTCAAAGAAAAAAAAAGTACTAAGCCCTAAAGTAAACTATTAAAAACGAATAAATATTCTCTTTTGAAATAAAAAGTGAAAGTATATATAATTGTTTAATGATTCAACAAACTATGGGACATGGTCAATTTGAATATGAGGCCTTTTACATAATTTTATTGATTTGAGATGTTGATTCATGAGGTATATGTGTTTTATATATTTTGCTATTATTATGTTTTATCATCTATTCATGTTGTAATGTACAGACTAATTTTATCAATACATGCATTATTCTTCCTATGCTTTCTACATATTAGTCAGCTCATATATGAAAATATATATGTTTGTAGTCACATGAAGAGTTTCTTAGGAGGTGTTATTTTTGTCCTGATCTGTATATTAATAAATTAAGAGGCTTTTAGACATTCTAAATTAGGTATTATTTATGCTGAAGTATTAGATAGGCTTTTGGGGGAGGATTTTACATATTATCTTCCATTTCTAGTTTATTAAATATTTCTATCATGAATGAATGATGGACTTTTCCTTATTATTTTCTGATTGAATAAAATTTTTCTTTGTAAACATTTTTTTTTTTTAAAGATTGAAGTATTCCTGCATTTCTGAACTAGCCTTTACTTGGAGTAGATTGCTTTTATTTTACATGGCTGGATTTTTTTGGCTATTTATTTTATTTTTGATTTAAAATAAATAGTATTAAATGAGTCATGTATATGTTTTTTTATATTGCAAGCTGCTGGTTTATGGCAGTCATATCAGCCTCATAAAATGACTTAGGTATCTTTATATCTAGTAAATTCATCTTTTAAATTGTCTGAGCTAACTTTTTTGTTGTTGTCTGTCAAAGGTTTTGGACTATGTGTTCATTCTGCTTTGTGGATTGATATAGTCAGGTTTTCTTCTTTAATAAATTAATAAATTTTGATAATATTTGTTTCAATTCAGGTTTCAAAAACCTATTAAATAAAGTGCATAATATTCCTTTTTTTGGTAATTTATATTAGATCTGTAATTATGTTTCCATATTTACTCCTAACATTACATTTGAAAACTTTTCCTCAATTTTATTAATTTTGCTTGTAAGGAATTTACTTATCATATTATTTTCAGAGGAATTGTTTTGAATCTATTATATTAACGTGATATTTTACTCACTTTACTTTCCATTATTGATTTTAATGTTTAACATGTATGTTTAGTCTATTTCTATTATATGTATTTACAAAGCAAGATTACATGCAAAATACAGAGTTAGCAACATCCTTTTATTTGACTAGCAGTATTTTTATTTATTTATTTTAAATAGTTATATATTACTATTTTCCCATCTCCCACTCCCTTCCATTTGGCAACTATCAGATTGTTCTCTATATCTACGGTTTTGTTACTGTTGTTGTTTATTCATTTGTTTTTTTATTTTTTTAGATTCCATATATAAGTGAGATCATATGGTATTTGTCTTTATGCCTGGCACATTTCACTTAGCATAACAGCCTCTAGGTCCATTCATGTGTTCACAAATGACAAACTTTCATTTTATTTTTACTGCTGAATGGTGTGCTATTGTGTACATATACCCACATCTTCTTCTTCTTTTTTTTTTTTTAAGATTTTTATTGGGGAGTTGGGGGAAGCAGAACAGACAAGCTGCTGTCATTTTGTTCTTCAGTCTAGTTATGGAGGACGTTGCTTCACTGGCCCAAGTTGGCACCATCATTGCGCTCTTCCCGGGTGAGGCACATCCATCGCCGGCTTCTGGACGGC